>NW_011493264.1:90850-98109 GCF_000754665.1 Bison bison bison | reverse complement strand
AATACTTCCAAACAGTCACTGCTGTCAGAAAGCTTAAAACCATTTAAAAAACCAATCCAATGTCATTTCATGCCTACACGCCGACCTAAAATAACATTTCTGTTAAGCAATTAAGCAACACACCGAAGATACATTAACTCATCTCAGTACAATTTCAATCTTGATGTGAGAAACTGTCCATAGAGTGAAAGCAAAGTCAGTCAAACTTACAAAGTAAGGCCCAACTGAAAGTGGTTTAATCCATCAAACTCAGCTAAAGAGCAGCTTCAGGAGAAGCAGCAAACAGCCCTGCCTCCTGCGGTGGCCCAGCTCCCCAGAGCCGAGCCCTGGGTGAGGCAGGCCGCCAAGGGGCGCCATGCTGGGAATTCCACCTCCCAGACGGAGAGAAAGAAGACCGAGGGCCCCTCGACAGCCTGACTCGAGGGGACGCCACACCGCGAGGGCGCTAACGCTGAGGAGTCTAGGCTCTGGCTTACCGAACGTGACACGAAATCAAGACACAGCAATAGAAACTTATTAAACGTAGAAGGCAAGATTTAGAATGGTATTTCCTTTGAGATATATTAACATATTCACATGTGCATGCACACAGGTATAAAAACAATATTCACAAATGTTACAAGTGGTTATTCTGAATAAAGGAATTATGGCTAATTTTTATTTTCTTTTTCGCTTATCAAAGACCCACACTGATGCCTATATAAAAAATTAAAATTACTATGATGTTCCTGTATCGCAGTAACAAACACCCGAAGACTTAAAAATAAAAGGCAAAGAGAAACAATAATCTTGCAACTTTAACCACAAACTCTGCTTTTCTCAGGGTGTCTTTTAGAATCCACTTCTTTCAGGGCTCTGGGCTAATTTGTAAGAGCTGAATAAGCCAATTTATCAAGTTTGAGAACCCAATCAATTCCATCATGATAAATTATTGCAATTTTAAAATGATTATTTTAATGGTCTGCTAGGGATAATCTAAGGAGGCTAAACAGATCATCATTAATGCTGTTAGAAACAAATTGAAAATCTGAAGAAAGAAACCTCAAGCTTTTTAAGATGACAGTTAAACTATGAATCAAATATTAGTTATACAATGACTATAAAAGGTTTGAAAACAAAGCAGTTTCTCCTTATGCTGTGGATACGTAATGAAGTATGATCTCTTACCTTAGACATCTTTAGTGAAGTTTCGCCAATCTGTTAAAAAAAAAAAAGTACATTCATACATACACACACATATTTAATACAGTATGAACTGATATGCAATTACACGTGAGGCGCCAACAGCTTGTTTCACTCAGCTTCTTATAACATCAAATACTTTCCCAGAAATGATGAGATTTTCACCTCTCACTATAAATTAGGTATAAAAACTAAGCTAACGAAAGTGACCACTCACACGCACGTATACATAAATACGTATATATCCCACATTCCCAACAATACCTTTTTTAGTACTGCTTATACATCAGGCACTAGACATGCAGTAGGAAAAAAGACAAATCCCCACAACCTCTGGAATTGTGTAATTTCCTTTCTCTCTCTGAAAACTTTGCACACGGAAGAGACTCCTGTAAGAGCCTGTCTGTCTGCTGCCTGCTGGGGAGGGTTCCTGAGCTCCGCAGACTAGACTCTGACCCTGGGGCACACAGAGCCAGCAGCTAAGCTTATAAGAAAAGGAGAAAGGACCGAAGGTGCCTGAGGGTTTGAACCCTGGGAGACATGGAGTGTGCTGGCCAGCCTTGGTAAAAAGTCAGAGATGTGAATGCCTTCACATCTGATTCTTTCCGGCACTTAGAAAACTCCTTTCACTTTCCTGACTCTCCATATCCCCCAGATGGATACATTCATTCCTGAATACCACACAAAGTTTCCTTTTTGAATGGAAATAGTCCTAACCAGCCCCCAAAAAATGGTTAAGTGAGGTTAAGGCCGTTAGAATTTGTAACTCTAATTCCCTGGCACGATGTCATAGAAGACAAGGGCAGAGCCTGGCTTCTCCCTTCCAGGTGCCTTGAAAAGTCAACCAGAGGGGAGGAGGGGGCTGGAAGGTGCTTCTTCCCGGGGCAGATCATCACTGAGAGTGGGGGGAGTGCTGGGTGAACCGAGCACAGGAAGGACCACTACTGACCAAGGAGACAGGTAAAGCTCCATCCAGGCTGCCCAAAACGCGTCAGCCAAGGCAGCACAACTAACGGAACCTACAAGGCAGCAGGAATGCTGGGCAACCAGAGAAGCAGGAGATGAAGGGCTCCTTGGAATCAAGAACCAGAAAGGAATCGTCGAAGAGCCTGGGAACAGATCGTGGCTGTGAGGACTCCAGGGTAAGAAGACGGGGCCCCCGTAAGTGTGCCCCCTTTCCCGGCCTCCAGGATGAGCTTAACAGGGAGGAGAATGATCTGAACCGAGAAAGCCACAGCACTGTGATGAAGATGCAAGTTGCTGTTCAGTCACTGCGTTATATCCGACTCTGCCTCCCTGTGGACTGCAGCACGCCAGGCTCCTCCGTCTCCCGGAGCCTGGTCCAACTCCTGCCCATTGAGTCGGGGATGCCATCCAACCACCTCATCCTGTTGCCCATTTCTCCTCCCGCCCTCAGTCTCTTCAGTCTTCCCCAGTATCAGTGTCTTTTCCACTGAATCGGCTCCTTCATCTGCTGGCCAAAGTTTTGGAGCTTCAAATTACGGTATTCCAAATAACACTTTCTGGACCTAAAATCCATGATTTTCAAACTCAAACTGTGGTAGCTGAACTGATGAAAGGTCACAGTAGAGACTTGAAACGTGACACGGAAGATCAGGTATAAGACACCTTACTGCACGAGGCAAATGAGAGAGAGAGAGAGAGAGAGAGAGAGATGGTGGGTAGAGGACAGCCTCAGAGGAAACAGCAAGGAAATATACTTGTTAGCAGCAAGACTTCCTCCTGTGACTAAAAGGGACCAATGGAGGAGAAGAAAACAGTAGTAACAGAAGAAAAGCTTCCCAAGAAGAGCAAGCCCAGGGTCTACCTGGAGTTGTGTAACACGGGAGTGAATTAAGATCTCTTGAATAAAAGGGGCGTCCTAGGGGAATACTGTTCATAGTCCAGAATTTTAAATATGAAACTTCTGCAGCAAAACCTAAGAGTTGGGGGCAGAAGTAAGACCAGAGAGCTGAAACCTTTAAGGGGGAGAAGGGAGCAGTCAGATGGAATTCAGATGGTCCTGGCAGAAGAAGCAGCGGACACCTTACTTTAGATAATAAAGAGATAAGCATCTGACAATGAAAGAAAAGGGAAGGCAGCCATCAAAAAAAACTTACTTCCAAATTAAGAGAAAAATATGAAAGAGCAACTTGATCAAACCAGTAAAAATATGGAAAAGAAACAGAAAAATTCAAGAGTATCAGTCATCAGTTTAAATGTGAATTCTCTCCTTAAAAGAGGGGACAGGTTGAGGTGGGGTGGCGGGGAGGGACACCAGAAAACCAGGGTACATTACATGGAAGAAACACGCTTCAAAAAAAGTAGCTTAAAAAAAAAATGTTGAAAACAAAGAAAGAGATACGAAGCTAGTGCAAACACAAAGAACACGGAGAGATACTGTTAGTATTAACCAGGGTGGGATTTAAAGGCAAGTGTGGCATTTATAACAGGAACAGTTTGTAAAAATAAAACATTCATAAACCTGTACCCATGAACACTTACATCAGATAAATACACAGAACAAAGGCTAGGAAAAATACTATGCGAACTGAATGGAAGTACAGTTCAGGTGGAAGGCTTTAGCACCTTCCCTCAGACTTGGACAGACTCTAGAAACACAGTGCAAGCAAGGCAAGGACTGTTCCTTTTGGTCAGTGTTCACAGGTCACCCTCTGCTAAAACAGGGACAAAAGGGACTCCTAGTTATTCAGAACATTCCTGGATAACCCTTGGGTCAAAGAGGGTAACAAAAGCAAAGCCCTAAGTCATCTAGAAAGCCATGGAAAGAAGATAAATGCAAAAGGAACGGGACACAGCACAGGCTCTCACAGGCTCAGATGAGATTCGGGTTTTATGTATTTTCATTATTGAAGAACAATGAAAATAAAGAACTGGAAAATAATCCAACAGAACAGTAAACAAATCCAAAGTTGGTTCTCTGAAACAAATTCCTCACAAGTTCCATTAAGGAAAAAAAATTACTGCAAAGAAGGTATAATCACAGTCACAGGGACCACAGGTATGAAGATGGCCACAAACTTGAAAATCCAAAGAAATGCGTGATTTCTTAGACACTGTGAATGACCGAAACTGAACCAAGGACTGAAAACCTGACGAGACAAATATCACTGAACAGCAGAATAAAGACTACCAGTGAAAGAGGGCCACGCCTGGACAGAACTGGCGCTCAGTTTCATCCACACCTGAGCAGATAAGCGCCTGCGTGACCTAGACCCAAGCCACCATGGAAGAAGAGGAAGCGTTCCAGTTTATTTATGAAGACAGCACAACTCCAGTAACAGACCCAGATGAAGAAACGGTGAGCAAGCGGGCTGGCTGCCGGTCAATCTCACTCAAGAATATGAATGCAAATCCTCCATGGAATACTTGCTAGCAATTATAACCCAGAAATGGACCCAAAGCAGCTATCGGTGCAAGCTGTTACAACAAATTAGAGAAAACCATGTGTGAATACGTGCTGAAGACTCAGCAACCAACTCTAATAAAAACACTAAGTGAGGAAGCTACTTAAACACCTTTCAGAAACCAATGGCAAATGTTATTCTCTAAACAATAGATGCTAAATTATTTAAATTACAACCACTAATTAGGAAGGGATGGCGGTTACCACCATAGTTATCTTAAAACACTTATAAAAAAATTCCAAACATATACAAAAATAGAACAAAACCCCACATAACACCCTCAAATATCCCCTCAGCCACTGTTCCCACCCTTGATTATGAATACTAGATAGTTCTAAAAAGTTCTATTCTGTACTAGCGAGGAATACCAGGAAATGGAAATGGCAGGGGGAGGGGAATGCCATTTATAATCGAGTAGAATCAAAAGAAATGTAGGGACAACTTTAGGGAGAAAACAGGCCTCACAAAATTAATTCATTTCTATTTTTCTAAATTAGTACGTAAACGTGGTCTAACCCCAGACGGACTTCCTAATGATGTTTTTTTCCTTTAAGGACTGGATAAAATGACTTTCAAGTTCACCTGAAGAATAAACGCGAAGACAGATAGGAAGGCCAGCTGTCACAGACGTCTGCTTCAAGCCAGCCTGGAGTGGCCAAGGACAGTGCCCAGTCTCTCTGGAGCTTCTGCATGCCCGCCCTCACTGAATTCGGGGCCCCTGCCTGTGCTCTGACCAGCTTCAAGGGAGCACCCTGATAACAATGGACCTGGAGCACACGTGCGCCCAGGACTGGGGCTGCCCACAGGCAAGAAGGGGACCATCACCCCTACCAGCTACCTCCCACTAAGACCCATCTTGATGGACACACATGGGGAAAACGAGACGACCACTATCTGGAACAGGATGTGAATTATTGAAAAACACTTGTCTAATTTTTAATCCTACCAAGTTTATCTTATCACAATGCATTTCTTTCATACAATACTAAGGATTTTTTTCCCCTGAAATATAATTTGGATGCACTATGATTTTCCAACAGTTTAAGTTATTAACTGATTACTCTAAGATGAAAGAAATTCAACATTCTTCTGTTGAACTTAACTACCTGCTTATCAGTCAGAAAGTCTCAATCCAGTAACACAAAAAAATGCCAAGCACTGTGATTAGTTTAAACCTTGGAAGAAGATCAATCAGATCCCCAAATCTCAGAAATTCAGTTAAAGGAAAACTTTATGCACTCAGGTTGTACTCATTCTAAATAACACAAATTTCTTAAAGTTCTTCTCTCCTGGACCAACGGCTTCCTTCTTCCAGACAGCAATAGCACGCCAAAACACAGAAGAAGTCAACTCTTCTAAAGCAAATGGAGACAGAGAACAGATGGCTAAAACTCGATTCTTGGCAACATAAACTTGCTTTGCTTAGTGGCATTTATGTGTGTCCATGGACCACCGCAAACCTCCCTTCACTGACATGTCATCCTTGAAGTTCCATACAGTATCCTAACGTACAAACAATCCTGTAGTGTAGGACCTCAGGGTCTGTGATCCCTCACGCAGAGCCCCTGGAACACTTAGCATTCAGCCTTTGGGTCTGACAGGACACCACAAACGCTCCTCACAGCAGAACGGCAGCACCCCACCATCAAATGCCCTTTCTCTAGTGACAGTGACTATCAGCACAAAACCAGACAACTAAGACTATAAAAATGGCTTCATCCCAATTCTGCCTCCAAATGACTTTTCACATTCTTTTCTCTCTGGGGAAAAAAAAAAAACCAACCAACTTTTTCTTTTCCAGCAGTTTTTGGTTTTCGAGTTGGGTATAAAAAGGGCCTGAATCACATTTATTAAAGACCACACAGAGAGGTTTGTGCTTCTGGGTCCTATCCCATTTCCGTAGGTCACTCTGCTAGTTTAAGAACTGTCAGAATGCAAACTGGACAGAAAAATGAAAAAAATATAATAAAAATTAGGATAAAGTTAATGTGGAGAAGATCACTGCCAAGGTTCATGGACAGTTAGGAGGCTGCATGATGCAAAGAAAGCCTGAGTGGGAGCTACCAAACCCGGAAAGAACAGAACCTCAGACTACAAACAGGAGGAGAGGGCCTGCACGACCCCACACCATCGCTATCATCTCTCCTGAGGACGGGGGGGCGGGGGGCTACTTTGGGCCCTGACTTGGTCTGGAGGTATCGTGAGGATCTGAGTAGTTCGAAAGAGCTCCGAAAGTCGGCTACATGTGGGTCACCATACCAGGCAACGAGTAATGCTGGGCAGGTCCGCGCCCCTGCCCCTCGCAGGACGGCGACACACGGAGCAGCAGAGGCTGACATCGGGCCAACACCTCCTTCGGGGAAAGTCTAATCCGGGCCGAGTCCGGGGCAACAAAGCCAGTACCAGGCAGCGAACGCTGGAGACAAGCGGCCCCAGACTCGAGGCAAGCTCTGGACCAGGGCAGACAAGGACCACCGCAGCTGGAACTAACAACTCAGCGCGGAGGGGCCCGTGTCCACGTCTGGGGGACCCAGACAAGGTGGGGGAGGCGAAAACTGGGCAGAAAGCCAACCGGCGGTCCTTGGGCCTTACGGAGACACAGGTCGGCCCCACCTCGGGCCTGCAGGAGAACGGACACCCGCACCCCCC
>NW_011493264.1:81704-89802 GCF_000754665.1 Bison bison bison | reverse complement strand
ATGGCGGCTCGTCCCTGTTTCGCCACAGTTCCTACCTTATGAGCTTGATTTCCTTACACTGATAAGAGAGGAACAGGTAATGTAACACTTTGCCTTGTGGATAACTAGAATGAGGGGAAGAGAGTTTCTTTAGATGGAGCTTAATGACCAGGGAGGAGGAGAGAGGCGGACGGGGGGAGGGCAGGTGGCAGTAAGAGTTCGGAACGACCACGGGGAGGGGGGACATTTCGCATCTGAGTCTCTCCTCCAGGAAGATGGCGGCAGCACCGAGCAGGGAATGCCGGAGCTGGGCCGGGGAGGGACGG
Source organism: Bison bison bison (assembly GCF_000754665.1). Lineage (NCBI taxonomy): Eukaryota > Metazoa > Chordata > Mammalia > Artiodactyla > Bovidae > Bison > Bison bison. The sequence goes on along the minus strand of NW_011493264.1, from coordinate 89,497 downwards.
CGAGCGGCCCGGCGGGGCTGCTCTATCCCCAGGCCGCCGTCGTCTCGGTGGTCGGGCCCTCGTCTCCATTGGCTGCCGCGGGTCACGTGGGCCTGCGGCTCCTACGCGGACCATAGAGTTGGGCGCCAGTCCCCGGGGACGTGGCCTTCTTGAGCCCAAGGCTGGGGCCGGCTCCTGACGGGAGGGAACGTGGGTGGGCGGCCCCCGTCTTTCGCTAGGTGAGGCCTGGGGGCTTCTCCAAGCCCACTGCGGCTGCGCGGCTGGGGGCGGGAGGGCCACGTGCCCGGCGGGGGCCGGCCGTGTCTGGCCGGTTTGCCCCGGCTCCCGCGACCTGCAGGCCCGGCACCTGGCCGGGAGGCTGGGCGCGAATGCCTCGACTGTCAGTAAACACGACTCTGGAGTTTCCACTAGGCGCCCGCGCGGTGCGGGGAGCCGGAAGGTGCTTGTGCCCGAAGGGCGTCCTGACGAGGCGTCTTTGGAAAGTGAAGAGCTCAGGGCCGGGCGTCCCCTCCCGGTCCACCCAGGGGACGGGAAGGGCAGCCCCTGCGTGGCGTCCTGGCGCCACGTAAAGCCGGTGGAAAGCCGGCCTCTGTGTCTTACTAAGCACCGTCCGACGGAATGTAGATGAGTCCTAGCGGAATCCTCAGGAACAGGGTGGTTTACCCTTGAGGTCCTCGGTTCGTGTCCTCGGCTGCCCTCAGGATCGCCTGCACCCGCGGCGGTGTCCGCAGCAGGACACGACGGGACGGGCGCTTCCTCTGCAGGTGGTTTCTGAGGCCCTGTTACGACGGGGTGCGTCACAGTTAGGATTTTGTCTGAGGCAGCAGGTAGTGCTCTTCTGCAGAACAAGCTCCATGTGGGTTTCTGGGAACAACCTGGGCTAATGAGACGTTGGACGAAGTCTAGTGCTCAAGGTGGTGTTTGATGCCTCTGAGCACGAAGCACCCCCACGCTAAGCTCAAGAAGTACGGTTTATATTAGAGTCCTAAAGTAGTTGAGAAGGTATTTGGTTCAGAATGACTTCCGTTGTTTGAACTCCCAGTTCTCCGGATCTGAGACATCAACCACCCGCTTATCACGAGAGTTTTAGGTTTGGAGAAAACTGAGCGTACCCCGTCAAGTCTTGAAGGACATTTGAAAGCCATTGGAAACACTGAAGATGAAACTTGCATGTAACTGCTGTTAGTTCCACTCTGTGTCACGCCCTTTCGGGGCTTGCTGCTGCTGCTAAGTCGCTTCAGTCGTGTCCGACTCTGTGCGACCCCATAGACGGCAGCCCACCAGGCTCTGCCATCCCTGGGATTCTCCAGGCAAGAACACTGGAGTGGGTTGCCATTTCCTTCTCCCTTTCGGGGCTTATCTCCTCTCTAATCAGGCTGAGGTCACCTCAATGAAGGAAAGCGCTCCTAACATGTCGCTGGCCCTCATTCCTGGGCACTCGAGACCCCGCTGGATCCATGTCACAGCGTGCCCTCCAAGGGGCCAGGCTGACCTCTCAGTGTCTTGATGGGAGAATTTCTTCTTGAATCATCAAGTATTTTGTTTCTCCTTGGGTTTTGTTGTTTGGGGTTTCTGGTGGTCTGACTTTCACCTCATGACTACTTAAAGGGTAGAAAATATTTTAAGAAAACTTACTGGAAATGGCACTGTGCCATACTCTTAAGGTTTCTGAGGATGCGTAGGTAAGGAGGACATAGACATTTTGTTTTTTTCTTTTCCTCAGGCAGTTTGCGGTCTAATAGGGGAGATTGCCTTATAAAGGAGTAGGTTCCAGTGTTCTAAGTGCAGCAATGCAAGTATGTACAAGGTATGGAATAGGAAAGGGGCTTCCCTGCTGGCTCAGACAGTAAAGAATCTGCCTGCAATGCAGGAGAGCCGGGTTCTATCCCTGGGTCAGGAAGATCCCCTGGAGGAAGGCATGGCAACCCACTCCAGTATTCTTGCCTGGAGAATTCCATGGACAGTGCAGTCCATATAGGGTCATAAAGAGTTGGACACAACGGAGCAACAAGCACTTTCACTTTTGTGGAGTAGGAAAAGGGGGCAGGGATTGCCTGTTGGAAAATCTTCACAAAGAACCTTGTCCTGAAACTGGGGTTTAGAAGATGAATAGGAGTTTTTCCAGGTGGACTATGCTAGAAGGGATTAGCTTATGCAAAGGGGACAAGCAACTGGTATTAGAGGTGGCATACTCTCAAGAGGTTGAGAATTTGGTATACTGCTGGTTTTAACACTCTGACTTGGTGTCACAGGGTTGGTGAACACTCTGACTTGGACAGGATTTCAGCTGATTAGTGTCCACCAAGACGACCTGGTGATGTTTAGTCACAAGCGGATCACATAGATTCACTGTTAGTGACCGAGAACCCTTTATAGCCCTTATATATTTGGTGTGGCCCATTCAGCACACATTCATCTCACAGGGCTAACGATCAGAGAAAGGTTCTTCCTCTTCCTGTGAAGAAATAACCTGGCTCCTGGAAGAAGCAGAGCACACAGCTCAAGTCCAGTTGCTGACTTGGTAGCAAAAAGTCCAAGGTACATGTTGTACAACTTTTTGATTAAGTATAGAAAGAACCTTAATGTATCTTTTCTCTTGAATTATAAAAGTGCCACAACATCGAACATTTGAAGACCAAGAAAAGAACTAAACTTTTATGTATATGCCATTTAAAAACTTGATTATATAAGTTGTTTCGATTTCTTTTTACCTTTTTGTATTTTAATATCAGAGATATTTTAGGGATGATACTCCTTGTCAGCTGCCGTGTACCAGGTGAGGTAACGTTCCTTGATAGCACTGGACGAGCCAGACTCGTCTGGGCATACTGTTGTGTTAGTCGTCTTGTTGATGCCTGCTGCTAGTTTGACAGTAATGCACTGGCCTTTCATGCTCTCCCTTAATGCTGTTTATTGGCACTCATGGTGTTTAAAGTTAAAAATTAATTTTACTTCAAACCAGGATTATATCTTCATGCACCTTTTAAAAGATCAAATAAACCTGGAAAGACTTGAAAGAAAGAAAAACTATCATTTTTGTTCCTCTGATCACGTGTCCTCCCTGCAGAACACCTGTCTTTTCATTTTTTTAATTTATTTGGAGGATAATTGCTTTACAGTGTTGTTGGTTTCTGCCGTACAATAGCAGCAGTGTGAGTCAGTCATAAGTGAGTATACCTGTAACCCCTGCCTCTTGAGCCTCCCTCCCCTGCCCTCATGCACCCCTCCAGGTTGTCACAAAGCACAGGGTTGAGCTCCCTGTGTCACACAGCAACTTCCCACGAGCTATTTTTGTTGTTCAGTCGCACGTCCATCTCTTAGCGAACTTCATGGACTGCAGCACGCCCGGCTTCCTTGTCCTTCACCATCTCCCGGAGCTTCCTCAAACTCATGTCCATGGAATCGGTGATGCCATCCAACCATCTCATCCTCTGTCGTCCCCTTCTCCTCCTACCTACAATCCTTCCTGGCATCAGGGTCTTTTCTAATGAGTCGGCTCTTCACATCAGGTGGCCAAAGTATTGGAACTTCAGCTTTAGCATCAATCCTTTCCGTAAATATTCAGGTTTCTTTTCTTTAGGATTGACTTGTTTGATCTCCTTGCAGTCCAATGGATTCTCAAGAGTCTTCTCCAACACCACAGTTCCAAAGCATCAATTCATCAGCTTTCTTTATGGTCCAACTCTTACATCCATACATGACTAATGGAAAAACCATAGCTTTGACTATACGGACGTCTGTTGGCAAATTAATGTTGGCAAACTAGCTGTCTAACATATAGTGTATATCTCAGCGCTCCTCTCTGCCCTGCCCACTGCTCCCCACCCCCAGTGCCCACAAGCCTATTCTCTACCTCTGTGTGTCTGTTCCTGCCCTGCAAATAGGCTCATTAGAACCGTTCTCCTAGATTCTATATATGTGTGTGTAAATATAAAATATATGTTTTTGTCTTTCTGACTTGATGTTACTGTGTATAACAGGCTCTAGATTCATCTACCTCATTTCAACTGCCTCATGTTCCAGGACATCTGTCTTTGATGCCATCTCATATCCGTGCCTGACTTGCTCGCTCACTCCTCTTCCCTCCCTGTCCCACACATCGTCTTCACTTGACAGGAGACGCAGCATTTCTTGTTTCCACTCACCCCTCTGCCTTTGCTGCACAAATGCCCACAGGAGGTGCGCCTTTAATTTGCTTGTTGGCCATTAGTATTTGTGACTGCTGGTATGCTGTTAGCAGCTGTGCCAGATGGTGTGATGGGACTTCTGGAGTTTTTGTTTTCCCTAAAGTTCATATGAGTGGTTTTGGTTGTTTTCTTAGTTTTCTATGTATTTGCTGCTAAAATTCAATCCCTAGTTCACCAGTTGTCTAAATCTTCTTCAAGAGACTCCATCTGTGATCTGATCAGGCTCTGTTGGCCCAGGCCTCCTACCTGCTGGAACCTCACTGCAGGCCTCACTGCTTTGGGTTTCCTGGAACCCCTGTCTTTCTCATTCTTGATTTTTTTCGCCCCTTTCATTTTGATGGAGCACTTCCTCAAGGAATTGCCTGGCAAACAAAATTTTGAGAGCCTGGATATCTGCAGTGCACTGTTCAGCCCTTGTACTCAAGGGAGAGGTTGAACATCGGTTCCCCCATTTTCCGTTTCTCAGTGTTATCCTTGACGTGTCAGCATCCTTGACGTGTCAGCAGTTCTGATTCTTGAGCCTTTATGTCTGACTGTGTTTTCTTCTTTGAGGCTCGCAGGATTTTGTGTGAAATGCAAAATACCCAGTGCAGTGATATCCCTTGGAGTCTGTTTTCATCCAATGTCTTGCCGGCCCTTTGGGCTCCTTTATTTTGGAAACTTCTGATCTTCGGTGCGGGGTGTTTTTCTTGACGTATTTAATTTCTTTCCGTTCTCTCTCCTCTTTCTAGAATTCGACTATTGGACCTTCTGGATTGGCAGTGTGATTTCTTTAGGCTTCCCACTTCTTTCTGGAAACATTCTTGTAGCCCTCCTGTTGAGGTCTTCTCGCTTTATTTCTTAACGCTTCTCTCCATCTTTCTGTGTCTCATAGCCCCTCCTGTGTTTGCTTCCTGGATGTACTGTCTCCTCTGATCTCTCTGAGGACGTTGGAGAGTTTTCCCTAAAGTCGCCGCTTGCTTCTGGTTGCTTTTTGTGCTGGGGTTCTGGCTTTCAGGGGCTCAGAGCCTTTTCCAGGCTCTCCAGTGAAGTTTGCTTGCCTGCTTACATGTTAGAGGGACCCTGGCCTCGTGGTTGGTTGCGCCCTGCCCACTGTGACACTCGCGGTGGAGGCGCCTGGCTGGGCCATTCTGTACAGCACCCTTTTGGCTTCTTTGGGTCTCTGGATTCTCCAGAAGAATGCCTCCCAGACTCTTGCCTGGCTTCCTGTCTTTGAGGGGCCTCCAGTGAGAGGAGAAGGCCAGGACCTTAGCAGTGGCTGTGCAGGAACTACGTTCCGCTGCCTGCAGAGTGGCTTACCGACACTCTGCTGGTACTGGCGTCCCCAGGGCAGGACTTCAGGTTCTCTTTTCCAGAGGGGGAAAAAACCACTGCCTTCGGCCAAGAGGCCCGACAGGCAAAACAAAACAAAAAACGGTCTTTTTTGATCGTGTTTTCTTACTACTTTTGTCTGGGCACACTTTAGCAACGTGATTTTAGCTTACAACCTGAGTTTTGTTTATATTCCTTATTCTTCTGTTTGCTCCATTGTTTGTAGCCCAGCTTGCATTTTACTTTGTCTTAAACGTGTGCTCAGGCACCCTGGTAGGAAGTGGATGGAGGTTGTGAATAGGTCAGTCTTCACAGTCAAGAAGTTCACGTGGCAAAGTGCAGAGCAAGAGTTCAGTTGCTCATGATTGAAGATGACGTTAAAATCGTATTTCCCCTACGGATGGGGAAAATAAACGTGGACATTTTAGTTGATGAGGGTGAGGGGTACAGGTACGCCCAGATGTCGTGGGGTGTTTCAGTAGCTCGGTTCAGTTCAGTTGCTCAGTTGTGTCTGACTCTTTGCGACCCCATGGACTGCAGCATGCCAGGCCTCCCTGTCCATCACCAACTCCCGGAGCTTGCTCAAACCCATGTTCATCGAGTCGGTGATGCCATCCAACCATTTCATCCTCTGTTGTCCCCTTCTCCTCCCTCCTTCAGTCTTTCCCAGCATCAGGGTCTTTTCCAGGGAGTCAGTTCTTCACATCAGGTGGCCAGAGTATTGGAGTTTCAGCTTCAGCATCAGTCCTTCCAATGAACACCCAGGGCTGATCTCCTTCAGAATGGACTGGTTGGATCTCCTTGCAGTCCAAGGGACTCTCCAGAGCCTTCTCCAACACCACAGTTCAAAAGCATCCATTCTTCGGTGTTCAGCCTTCTTTATGGTCCAACTCTCACATCCGTACATGACCACAGGAAAACCTCAGCCTTGACTGTAGGAACCTTTGTTGGCAAAGTGATGTCTCTGCTTTTTAACGTGCTGTCAGGTTTTTCAGTCGAGAGAGGAGCCTGGGGGTTGAAGCCCCTGGCAAGAGTGACTGAATTAAAAAAAAAAAAAAGATTAACAAAATAAATAAAAAGAAATTAGAAAAAAGAAGACGGAAGCATGGCTGAGTTAAGGCCACGCCGTGTGCTCGGCCGGAGTCCTGCTGTCACCGCCAGCAAGGAGGCCCTGGTAACAGAAAATCCACCAGCTTGCTCTGCCAGGCTGGGTTAAGCGTTTCACGCGTGAGCGCCCGTCATGCTCGCAGTGACACCAGAGGCGGGTACTGGTTCCAGTCCCTGTGCAGGCCAGGGATGGTCACACCGCAGGGATTTGGGGTCTGCCTTGGTCTTCACTCTCAGAAGTTTGCACGCTTAAAGATTCACCCTTGACAACTTACCTGGTGTTTCCTCTCAGGGTCTCCAGAGGTGATAGAGCGTTCAGGGCTGGGGCCAGCCAGGCCTCTGCAGCGAGGTAGCCATTCTGCCTCGAAGGAGACACTGGGAAATTGTCCTGTGCCCTTTAGAATTTTGATTATCATCGAGTCCATCATCAGGCATTTATTTTTCACAAAGTGCATACCCGTCAGTAGATTTTCTGGGAGGAAGTGAACAAATCAGGGTGCCCAGGGCTGAAGCCGCTGAGCGCACGGGGCATGCGCCTGCAGTGACACGCAGTCCCGTCTGGTCAGCTCTCTCTCTGCTGGACTCGTCTTCCCACCACCCGTGGCTGCCGCCCGGCTCCACCACTCGTGGCTGCCCTGCAGCGTCACCTTAGGACCCCACAGGCTCCGGGGTGGCCTCCTCTTGGTTTTCCCCGCCCCCAGCCTCATCTGGGCTGCAGGAGAAGCCGCTGCTAGGCTTGTGCTCGTTGTGGCCCTGGCGGTGGCTGGGGCCTGTGTGCTCGGAGGGGACCTGATGGAGGACAGTGTGGCTTCTGCGCCGTGTCCGTGACTCATTTTGCTGAGCTGCAGGGCCTGCTGCAGCCGTGGCAGCTTTCTAGGCTTGCAGGCACCGCCGCCCCTGGTGGCGCTAGCATGGGCTCTGCCTGCACAGAAGGGTTCGGAGCAGCCTCCTCGGCCTTCTGTGTGGCGAGTCAGCTCACGCCCGGGCCACTGGAGCCCGGGAAGCCAAGTGTCCTGCAGCCTGATTTCTGTGCTTCCCACCTTTATCTTTCTCTCCGTTTCTGGCAGCTGATTTGGGTGGGGCTGAGCGTGGGGACCAAGCTCCCGAGGTGGGGCAGTAGCCTCGGCCCAAATGGTCAGGGAGGGCCCTGTGTCTCAGCGGCGGCCGCTCTCTCGGCGGGGGGGGGGG
>NW_011493264.1:79659-81604 GCF_000754665.1 Bison bison bison | reverse complement strand
CTACTCACCTCAGCTCAGCACCCCTGCTCACAGCTTCTGGACAGGACGGACTGGCCCAGGCTACTTCTGGTTTCTTTGTGGAGGGAGGAAACGACTTTGGTCAGAAGCTGTCTGCGTGCAGCGTTGGCTCTGCTGCATAAACCGGTGTGTGCCCTGGGGAAGTTCCGTTGCACAGACGCGGAGGTGCGCCCCTCCCACCCCCCGGGTACCGTGTGGCCTGGGCGGCTGGGGTTAGAGAAGGGGCCTGGGAGGGAGGGCTCTGCCCCGGCCCGCTGCGTCTGTCCTGCAGACCCTGGGCGTGTGCTCCTGGGGCGAGCAGACAGCTCGCAGGCACCTGGGGAGCACCGCCTGCCTGGCAACCTCCCCGCCCCTCGGGAGGCCCCCTGGGCCCCTGGAGAGTGCTGCTGTCGGGGTTGCCACAGCAGACGGCTTGGGGGAGATGGCCCAGCGCAGCACTTGCTGCCCCCAGAAGGGCCCGGCCCCTCAGCGCCAGGAGAGGCCAGAGCGGGAGAGCCAGCCGTGCAAGTGTAGAGTTAGAAACCAGTTTTGAAAAGGTGGTGTGCGTTGGCAGTTTCTGCTGCTCTTGAGACTCTGGTTGAGGTGAGTGACGTCTGAGAAGCGGTTCTGCCCCTCAGGGCTCCCTTCTTAGCAGACGGGGTGTGGGTTCTGATGCCTTGAGAACGCATCGTCCTTGCTTTAACTCTCTCTCTCTAAATTAAGGAAGAATAGAGGAGGATAAGGTGCTCTGCTCTTCCTGCCTTTTTGATGTGCTCTTCTGACAGTTAGGAGCCGTGCTTCCCTCGGTGGTGTCCTGTCGCTTATGAACAGGAGGCCGTGGACTTTGTTGGGACTGTAAACTCACTCTTCACCGCTGTCAGGTGGCGCCCTGAGCCTTGGACGTAAGGTGTGAGGTGATGCCAGTTTGGGGTGGACCCCCAGCTTTTGCTGGCCACTGTGAGCAAAATCAGTGCGTTACCCTAATCAGTTTTATTGTGTATGTGTTACTGCTTCCCTGGTGGCTCAGTGGTAGAGAATCTGCCTGCCAGTACAGAAGATGCAGGTTTGATCCATGGTCTGAGAAGATCCCCTGGAGAAGGAAATGGCAACCCACTCCAGTATTCTTGCCGGAAGAGCCCCTTGGACGGAGGAGCCTGGAGGGCTACAGGCCATGCGGTTGCAGAGAGTCAGACACAACTTAGTGACTCAACCGCAGCTATTCATTTCACTGTTACGTGGTAGCTTTCTCATTTCATTAGTACTTAGCTCATTTATAAATACTTTCAGATGGAATTGCTGAATTATATTGGCAGTTTTGACTTTTTCTCCTGAGTATGAGATTAGTTAGGTGGTCCTGTCGCCCTGGCTTGAATCAGTGTGTGTGAGATCAACTTGAAGAATAGTTTTTTTCCTTTAGAAACAAGGCTTCTATTTTGACATGTTTGCTTTTGCTTGGAGCTGACTCTCCCGCCCCTGAGACCAAAGTTCTGTGTTGGCTTTGTCACCGCAGCAGTGAGCTCAGCAGAGCTGCCAGGCTGCCTGTGACCCACACTCAGCCTGGCAGTTGCTGCAGCGTCCAGGCCGGATCCCACTGCAGGCAGAGTGACCTCAGACTTGCTGCTGTTGGGGGCCGTCCCGTCATTTCACAGGTGCTGGAGGTGAGCGTCGTGTTCCCTTGTGATTGGTGCGCGCGGCTCTTTCTGAAAGATGGGGCAGAGGCGATAGGATGGTGCTACTGGGAGAGGCAGCCTTCTGTGGTCTTTGAAGGCACACTCGGCTCCCCGGCCCGGGAGACGCGTCGCTCCTGGAGCGGCGGGGCGTGGCGGCCTCTCGCGCTCCGCGGCTGGGCTTCAGGTGTGCCACCTGCCGGCGCGCCGTGGGCTGGAGGGCCTGGGCGCGAGCCGCAGCCCTGACTCCTCTGGACGGCTCCACACTGTGTGTGCGTCGT
>NW_011493264.1:72128-79559 GCF_000754665.1 Bison bison bison | reverse complement strand
GAGGGAGACATGGCGTGAGAGGGCTTCCTGTTCAGTCTCACGTGCATAGTTACTAGGTTACTGTTAGCAGTTAGTCTGTGGCTTCGCTAAAGGTGTATGGTTTTTGTTTCAGCCTATTAGGAACTTACTCATGTGCATTAGGAGGCTTCTTACAGGGTGCTTTTCATTCCAGTGTCTCTTTTCTTGTCTGCCCGTCTCCTCACCCCAGTCCTGCAGTGGTGGTGCCGTGTGTCTCCTCTCTTTTAGCCGTTGCTGATGGGGTGGGCGGCCTCTTAGCCCAGCCTGAATGTCGCCGCGCTCTCCCTGGGTGGTGTCCGCTTCATGCAGCGTGGCTGGCCCAGTACTGCCTGCTCAGTTCTGCTTCTTGGTCAGAGAGCAGCCTGTCGTGGCTGGCTCCGAGGGCGCATCCTTCCGGGACGTGGTGTCTGAAAAGCTCTGAGAGTGCCTCTGGACTCCGTCAGGCCTCCTGCCGCCTCTAGGGGCGCGCCCCGGGAGCCCCCGTGGGGACCCTCGCGCTGTCTGAGGTGTGCTGCTCAGCACCTGGACATGCACTGTGAGCAGCTTCCCTGGCGCGGTCTGATGGTTTAAAAGTCGGCTTTCGGGAGCTCTGAGCAGATAGCGTGTAACAGGCTCTAGCATTGTCACGGTGTATCACGTTCAGCTAGAAACGTTGTCAGGCGACATAGACTGTGGGTGAAAAGTGCGCTGATCTAAATAGTGAACTCCGTTGTCGTTCAGTCACTGTGGTGTCCGACTCTCTGCCACACCATGGACTGTAGCTCGCCGGGCTCCTCTGTCCTCCACTGTCTCCCGGACCTTGCTCAAACTCACGTCCATCGAGTCAGTGATGCCATCCAACCATCTTGACCTCTGTTGCCCCCTTCTCCTCCTGCCCTCAGTCTTTCCCAGCATCAAGGTCTTTTCCAGTGAGTCAGCTCTTCGCATCAGGTTGCCAAGGTATTGCAGTTTCAGCTTTAGCATCATTCCTTCCAAAGAAATCCCAGGGCTGATCTCCTTCAGAATGGACTGGTTGGATCTCCTTGCAGTCCAAGGGACTCTCAAGAGTCTCCTCCAGCACCCCAGTCTGAAAGCATCAATTGTTCGGCGCTCAGCCTTCTTTATGTGTCAACCCTCACATCCGTACATGACCACTGGAAAAACCACAGCCTTGCCTAGATGGACCTTTGTTGGTGGAGTGAACGCAGAGTTCACCAGATGTGATTAGAATTGGGTTTTGACTCTGAGTTGAATTGTCAGTGTCATGTGCAGCCCTGTCCTACGTCAGTGTGTTTGTTTCCAAATTAAGCTGTTTATTTTTTCTAATCACAAAGGTAGTGCTATCCTCCATTTAGATATTTAAGAAAAAAAATTCTAGCACGTACTTTCCGAGCAGTTGCAGCCATGGTGCAGGGCAGATATTTCTGCACCACCGGCAGGTGGCTGGGGCCGTGAAGCCCTGGCGGTGCCGGTGTGTGTCCTGCAGACGGGACACTCGGCGCAGCCGCCACCGTGCATCCTTAGCACCTGCAGGCCGGTTCGCATTGGCTCCGCCTTACCGTGGCTTTCCTGGCTGTGACGCTTAATGGTCACAAGCAGTTCTTTCGCTAGTGTCTCTGAGTGGGCTTGTGGGTTTTCTTTGGGTTAGATCAGGTTTCGCGCCTTCGGCTGGAATGGCACAGGTGTGCTGGGCCTTCTTGGCCTTGGGTCCCCCCGGGACACAGTTTCAGTTTGTCTGGTCTGGGATGGGTCACTTGAAGGTAGAGTCTGCACACTTGGCAGCTGTGAAGTCTTTGTGGTTAACGACTGTGTGGGGGGAGGTGGTTTTGAAACTAAGTATCTGTTGCTTCAGGTCTTCTCAGTCACTCTAGGCTAAGAGTTTCCCATTTTATTCAGCTGGTTGTCATTTTTTATTGTTATTTATTTTGGTGTTCCTATGGTCCTGGGTTTGGCCACTGGAAGCCCCTTAAGGCCAGTCCTGTGTCCTGGCTCAGGGGAGTCCCCACCGCTCGCGTGCAGCCCCTGCTGTATGGTCAGCCCTGCACACCGTCACGTGGACCCGGTCCCCGCTTTGAAGGCAGCCTTCTGTGCTCTCCGCGCGCCCTCCTGAGGCTGCTCCGGAGCCTACTTCATGGGCGGTGACGCCTGCCGTATGGTGTCGGCGCGTCGCTGTGCAGTCCGTGACCACCTTCCCTCTGGTGCACACGTGTCTTTCCCGTTCTCGGCGTGTCACGGCGCTCCTCTGAGCCTCCTTACACCTGTGTGCGGTGCTGCTGCTTCTGGTGAGCAGCTTCTTTGGATGTTACCACTGAATTGGATTGTGTGTGTTTGTTGTTTGTTGTATGTTTTTAAATTGCTTCTAATGTTACACATCCTCAGTGATCAGGAGCCTGTTTTCCTCACCGTTTCAGAACTGGTTGCATGACTTTTGCTCATCTTTATTGACCTCATAGTATGAGGACTAAATGAGGATGAACACACGAATTCCTGTGTTTATGCAGTGTGTGTTAGTTTCCTGTGAACTATGTGTTGAGATGTTTTCCAGCCAGAGGAGAACTCCATGTACCCTGACTTCTGCATTAGGTCGCCTTCAGTGTGAAACTGAAGCTCTCGTAGACTCGAGTGTGTCTGTATCTTCCTTGGTGGCCTCTAGTCTGGATCATCAGTTGGCTGTCCTCCCCAGTCTTCCTGTCTCTTCACCCTCAGGTTTCTAACCCAGCTGAAATGTACTTTGGTTTCTGTTGTGAGGTGGGGATCAGTCTTTATGTTTTTCAAAATGGCTTGCAAGTGGGCCCAGCTCTGTTGATTGTCTAGTCCCGCCTTCCTTGCTTACTTGAAGTGGCGTTTGTTTCAAATGCTAAACTCACGGATACACCTGAGTTTGCTTCATTTATCCATTTTCCTCTTCCTTAGCCGAAACCCCAAGTACTAATGACTTGCTTTATGGTGTGCTTTGCTAATTTTAGGTTGAATCCCCCACTTTTTTCTTTTTTTCAAATAACCTAGGACAGTTTTATTTTTAGGTGAATCTAGGAAAACCACCCCCTCCCCTTTTTTTTTTAACAGTACATATATATTTTTTTTAAAAACCTACTGGGACCTTGTGTTACGTTTCCTATGGCTGCCAAAATAAATTATGACAAATGTAATAGCTTAAAACAACAGAAATTTCTTCTCTCAGTTCTGGAGCTGGAATCTGACACCTGGCCGTCTGCTCTCCCTCTGGCACTCCTGCCTCCAGCCTCTCGTGGCTGCCTGTGTCCCGCCTCTGCCTCCATCTTCGTGATACCCTGACCTCTGTGTGGTCTCTTCCTCTCTTTCAGAAGGACCCACTCAGATAATTCAGGGTAGTCTTCACTCACTTCTGGAAAGACTTTTTTTTCCAGGTAGAGTAATGTTTAAATTCCAAATAGCAGGACCTGGTATCTTTGGGTGGCTGTAGCTCTGCTGACCACAGATGTCATTCGGCATTTCTCTGAGGGTGTAGGTGGGCTTAGGGGAAGACAGACATCTCGGAGGTCAGTCTCCCCGAGAGTGGCGCTGCTCTGCGACTCAGGCATCTCGCATGGGCTTTATTTTGGCAACACCGAGCCTCCCTTCAGCTTCCTAACTCTTCACTGTAACAGAGGGGTTTTCTAAACAGAGCGCCATCCACAGGTACTGGCGTTTGTCTCTTAGCTTCATTATTTCTCCTTAAGTTGCATGTTTGACAGTCTTTGACCATGGTATCAATAGACATCTTTGCTGGTTTGTTACTTAATAGGATAATTTTGGCTTTTCACTAAATGTGGTATGTTTTTCTTCTGGGAAATGTTCTTCATGTGGCCATTTCCTTCTGTTCCTGAAATTATATTCCATAGGAAGTAAGGAATAGGTGCTGAGTTTCGTCAGCCAGATGGGCTTTTTAAATGGCATCTTTCAGTTCTGCATGTATGTTTGTGCACCTTCTCTGGGCTCTGTGTGTGAGATTACATTACCTAATAACGAGTCCTCACTGCGTCCCTCGCACAGACCTGCTTACTCATGGTGCCTTGTTCTCTGAGTTCAGAGTGGATTCGTTGGGCTGGTGTTTTAAGTTTGTAAACTAGTTTGCAGTTGATCGTCTTTTCTCTGCAGCTCCCTCGCATTGTTTGGGGAGCCACCCTTGCCACCGTGTGCAGGCCGTGTGTTGGGGATGAAGCGGCCCAGCTTGTGGGAGCACCCTGATTAACTGTGGCTAACAGACACACTCCATCCCCTTGGCCCCTGACGGGCTCAGAACCCAACCAGTGCCAGTGAGACTCAAGATAATCCCTGGAGCTCTCATGGGGCAAAGAAGCTCTTACATCTTTGGGAGCTACCAGAAGGTAAATTACTGCCATTTATCACCCCGTTCTTACCTTCGGCACCAGGTGCCCAGAGCCCCATCCCTGTGCGCTTGTGTTTTCCATGTGCTCTTCCCTTGTCTGACAGGCTTGAAAGAGTTAATTGCTTTTTTCAGAGAAATTGATTTTAGTTATGTTTTTTTCTGATTTTGGTTTTGATTTACCAAATCAGCTGTATTTTGGTTGTTTTTGTTTTCTATTTCACCAATTCTTTATTTATTCCATGTACTTTCTTTGATTTTTCTGTTTTCCGTCTTAAATGCTTATTGGCTCGTTTATCTTCATTTCTCCTTGTAAAATTTATAAAATTTGCAAGTTTGATTCATCCTCCGAGGATAGCTTTGTACACCCTGCTAAGCAGTGCTCTTTGATCTTTTCCTTTTCTGAACCCCTTATTGTTAGAAAAACCTTCAAACATAGCCAGATAGGAGAGGATATGGATACTTCATACACCTGTCACACAGCTCCAACAGTGGTCAGAGTTTTGCCATTTTTATTCATCTTCCCTGCTTGTTCCACACTGGTCATAGTTTGAACGTTGAGTATTTTAAGGCAAAGCCCACTTCATGTCACTTGTGAATACTTTAGCATGTATCTTCAGTAGGTGAGGGCTTTAAAGAAATTATACCTAACAAAATTAGCTACATTTTGTTACTATCACCCAGTATCTGTTCTGTGTTCCATTTTCTCCAAATGTCAGAGGATATGTTTTTACAAGTCTCCATGGTCTGGACTGGGTCAGTTGTTTGTGATGGTGGCGTGTCCACTGATCCTCATTATTTCCTGTAAACTGGTAGCTACATCTGGATGCTTAGTTCGTTGGGGAGGGGTGTTTCGGGTTTGGGGGTTTTGTTTGTTTTTGCCAAGGAGGAGTAGGGAGGGTGTCAAGAACACGGCCTAGATTGTGCTGGGTCGGGCATGTGCATTCTGCCAGGAGGCGCGGTGTCTGGCTGTCTTGCTGTTGGCTATGTTACAATCGATCAGTGAATGTAGTGTCAGCAGGCTGCCTCTGCCCCTTATAAAGTTTTGCATCGCCCATTATCTCGTGGGCTCAGCAGGCCTTTTGCTTGTTTCCCCTGTGTTGGTGTATTAGTTTCCTGTTGCTGATGTAACGAGTCACCAGGAACTTGGCTGAAGTCAGCCTCCATGGGGTCAGGTTGAGGTGTCAGCAAGACTCCCTTCAGGGGTTCTGGAAAGAATCCAGTTCTTGCTTTTCATAGCTTCTTGCACCCCCTGTGAGCGTGAGTGCCCCTCTTACATAGTCTCCCATCTCGTGGTCTGACCTAGTTCACGGTTCACGCTCACAGGCTCCAGGGCTGCGCACACGGATGCCTTTGGGGCCATGATTTAGCCTACAGTAGACAGTTGCAAAATGAGGACTTCTCTAGTTTTGTTTGTACATTTACTTACTGGCATTTTTGTATGAAGGTTTCTCTTACTAATTCTGATTACTTTGAAATACAGTTCCTATTGGAGAGAAAAGAGAAATTATTTCTTTTCATTTATTCATGTTTAGAGTATATTTGGACTAGCAACTTCTGAAGCAACAATGCATTTTTGTTACTCCCCCCAGTACTATGAACTTGTAGATAGATAGATAGATATGTGTAATATATATAGGTGTCTTTCAACCCCCTGAAGCAGTTTTTTCTGGAATTATCTTTCATTGTGCTAGGTCCTCGGTGTACTCCAGGGGTTTTCTCTGGTGTGGCACACAGGCTTAGTTGCTTTGCACATACGGGATCTTGCTGGCTGCTCCTGCTGCTAAGTTGCTTCAGTCATGTCTGACTCTGTGCGACCCCATAGACGGCAGCCCACCAGGCTTCTCTGTCCCTGGGATTCTGCAGGCAAGGACACTGGAGTGGGTTGCCATTTCCTTCTCCAATGCATGAAAGTGAAAAGTGAAAGTGAAGTCGCTCAGTCGTGTCCGACTCGTAGCGACCCCATGGACTGCAGCCTACTGGGCTCCTCCGTCCATGGGATTTTCCAGGCAAGAGGACTGGAGTGGGGTGCCGTTTTCTTCTCCAGTGCATGCATGCATGCATGCTAAGTCGCTTCAGTTGTGTCCGACTGTACGCCCCTATGGACAGCAGCCCTCCAGGCTCCTCTGGCCGCAGGATTTTCCAAGCAAGAATACTGGAGTGGGTTGCCATTTCCTTCTCCTGGGATCTTGCCAGACCAGGGATTAAACCCGTGTCCCCTGCGTTTCCCACTGTACTACCAGCGAAGACCTGAAACAGTTCTTTTGATGTCCAGATTGTTCCTGCAAGTTGACTTCTGTATTCTTTGGAGGTGACCCCTTTTGCCTGTGACTGCATCCTTGCTCCCTGCTGCAACACGACATCCCATCTTGTGGCCGGGGTGCAGCCGTCTTCTCTCACGGTGGGGAGTGGCCAGGGTGCAGCCGTCTCCTCTCACGGTGGGGAATGGTGTCCACGGCCACGGTCTGTGTGCTCAGACAACACATTGCTTTCCTAGCAGATAGGCCTGGGAAGCAGCCATGAATATCAGATCAGATCAGATGAGTCGCTCAGTCGTGTCCGACTCTTTGCGACCCCATGAATCGCAGCACGCCAGGCCTCCCTGTCTATCACCAACTCCCGGAGTTCACTCAGACTCACGTCCATCGAGTCAGCGATGCCATCCAGCCATCTCATCCTCTGTCGTCCCCTTCTCCTCCTGCCCCCAATCCCTCCCAGCATCAGAGTCTTTTCCAATGAGTCAACTCTTCGCATGAGGTGGCCAAAATACTGGAGTTTCAGCTTTACCATCCTTCCTTCCAAAGAAATCCCAGGACTGATCTCCTTCAGAATGGACTGGTTGGATCTCCTTGCAGTCCAAGGGACTCTCAAGAGTCTTCTCCAACACCACAGTTCAAAAGCATCAATTCTTTGGCACTCAGCCTTCTTCACTGTCCAACTCTCACATCCATACATGACCACAGGAAAAACCATAGCCTTGACTAGACGAACCTTTGTTGGCAAAGTAATGTCTCTGCTTTTGAATATGCTCTCTAGGTTAGTCATAACTTTCCTTCCAAGGAGTAAGCGTCTTTTAATTTCATGGCTAT
>NW_011493264.1:68909-71754 GCF_000754665.1 Bison bison bison | reverse complement strand
AAGGCTGAGCGCCAAAGAATTGATGCTTTCAAATTGTGGTGTTGGAGAAGACTCTTGAGAGTCCCTTGGACAGCAAGGGAATCAAACCAGTCAATCCTAAAGGAAATCAGTCCTGAATAGTCATTGGAAGGACTGATGCTGAAACTGAAGCTCCAGTGCTTTGGCCACCTGGTATGAAGAGCTGACTCTGGAAAGAACCCTGATGCTGGGAAAGATTGAGGGCAAGAAGAGAAGAGGGATGACAGAGAATGAGATGGTTGGATGGCATCACCAAGTCAGTGGACATGAATTTGAGCAGACTCTGGGAGATAGTGAAAGACAGGGAAGCCTGGTGTGCCGCAGTCCATGGGGCTGCAAGGGGTCGGACACGACTGAGCTGCTGAACAACAGCAGAGGCAAAGGGAACCATGGAGCTGGGTTGGCCAAACAGTCAGCTCGCTGTTCCCGTGTGATGACTCTAGCAGCGCGTAGTTGTCTTCAGCTTCATTTGGAACAGCTGTCAGGTTCTACTGGGACAGCTGTCCTTTCAACGTGCATTTAAAAAACCAAAATTGGTGAATTTCTGTGTAGTCGTTTTAATATTGAAGATGGAAGAAAAACAATATTTTTGCCATATTGTGCTTTATTATTTAAAGAAATGGTAAAAACACAACTGAAACACACAAAAAAGATTTGTGCAGTGTATGGAGAAGGTGCTGTCACGAATGAAATGTATCAAAGTGGTTTTTGAAATTTTGTGCTGGAGAGTCTCTCTGGACGATGCTCCATGGTCGAGTAAACCAGTTGAAGTTGACAGCAGTCAAATCAAGACATTAATTGAAAACAGTCAATGTTATACCACACTGGAGATGGCTGACATACTTAAACATCCAAATCAAGCATTGAAAATCATTTGCACCATTTGATGTTTTGGGTTCGCTATAAATGGGGGAAAAAAAACACCTTTTTCATCATATTGCTGCAGGCAGTTCTCTACTTAAATGTAACAAAAATTCTCCATTTTTGAAACACACTTTGAAGGGCAGTGAAAAGTGGATATGGTACAATAATGTGGAACGGAAGAGCTCGCAGGCAAGTGAGAAGGACCACCAGCCACGCCACAGGCCAACCCTCGTCCAGTGAAGGTGGTGTGTGTGTGGTGGGATTGGAAGCTGCCAAGTCGTTCAGTCATGTCCGACTCTGTGCGACCCCATGGACTGCAGCCTACTGCAGCGTCCATGGGATTTTCCAGGCCACAGTACTGGAGTGGGTGCCATCGCCTGCTCCTAGGGATTGGAAGGGAGCCTCTATTATGAGCTGCTTCTGGAAAACCAAACGATTAATTCCAACAAGTCCTGCTCAAAGTAAACCAGCTGAAAGCACCACCTGATGAGACGCGTCCAGCATAAATCTTCCGTCAGGGTAACCAAGACTGCACGCTCCTTTGATGACCAGGCAGTAACTGTTTCAGCCTGACTGGGAAGTTCTGATTCATCCACGTATCCACCAGACATTGCACCTTCAGATTTCCACTTATTTCAGGTTTGACAGAATTCTCCATCTCCTCCTGACAGAGGAAACATGGCCTTTGAAGAGGTGGGTGAGCCCAGGGTCACCAAGCAGACAAGAGCCCACCGAGGCTCCTGCTGGAGAGAAGAAAATCTGAAGACCAGGTGTTTCTGCTCCTTCCGCTGTAGAAGAGCATTCCGTTTCTGTTTGGACAGGACTGGTTCTAATTCTTAAATATTCAAGTGTAGGTTTACCTAGCTCTATATTCATAGCAAAGTTTCTTATAAACTTGAGCTAAGCTCATTCTAACTCGTGGAACTTTTGTATGTAAATTGCAGGAAGAAAAACATCTCCAAGTATATTGCCCTAGGTCAGATTTGGGGTTATTTTGTTTCTTGTGGGTTAATCGCAGGACTCGGGGGGAGCCTGCCCGAGCCCTCCTGACGCCGCCTTCCTCGTCCTGCTTTTCCAGACAGTCCCCAAGCCTGTGTGTGGAGGGCTGCTCTGAAGCGTGGCCTGCACCTGGAAGCAGGTGTTGCTTTCTCTAATGACACAATCAAAGACAGAGCGCAGAGGAGTCCTCTGATGGAGACAGCCGCCCAGTGAGGCGCGGGGAGGTTTCCCGGTCTCCGGTGGGAAGGGCTCTGCCAGGGTTTCCAGGCCCGAGGCCCCGAAGGCGTGGCCCGAGGCGGAGGGAGTCTGTGCTCCCGGATTGTGCTGCTGGCAGGG
Organism: Bison bison bison; assembly: GCF_000754665.1. Classification (NCBI taxonomy): domain Eukaryota; kingdom Metazoa; phylum Chordata; class Mammalia; order Artiodactyla; family Bovidae; genus Bison; species Bison bison. The sequence continues at coordinate 69,537 of NW_011493264.1, read as the reverse complement.
CTCGGCCTCTGCGTCTTCCAGACGCCGAGAGACTGTGCGCCGGTGCGTCTGGATCCCGAGGCTTCACGCGGTTAGGGGAGAGCCGTGTCCTCTCTAGCCCGTCACTCAGACACCACCGCGGAGAAGGCTTGTTGCTGTAAACGTGGTCTAAGACCACATGAGAAAGGCCTGTGACCCTGGCTTCTGCTCGTCGTAGCCGACCGGCTTCAGACGAAGAGCCCCTCCGTCTCCTCCAGGCGGGGGTCTGCGCTGGAGAGAGGCGCGCAGTGTGGTCTCGCCTGCGTGCTCAGCCCGGCCCGCCCACCATCTGTAAGAGGCGTGTGGACTGCGCGCTTTTCTGTGCGCTCCGCTCCCAGAGCCGTAAACCTGCTGTCCCTTCACGTCAGTGAGAGCGCTCCTCCGTCGCTCGGGCGCTGCCACCGCTCGGTGTCCGACCGTGCGCCGGGCCTGGTCTCCCTGGCCCAGGTGCCCTAGAGGTGCTTCATGCGGACAGACGTGCCTCTGACACAACTGGGCACGTAGCATCAGCACAGTGGAGAGCGGCCCCTCTGCCGCGCGGACGCTGACCAGGCCTCTGCTGCATAACCCCGTCCTACACGAACCAGACTCCCGACGCATCGTCCGTTTC
>NW_011493264.1:68336-68809 GCF_000754665.1 Bison bison bison | reverse complement strand
CAGAACTGGACATGGAACAACAGACTGGTTCCATATAAGAAAAGGAGTACGTCAAGGCTGTATATAGTCACCCTGCTTATTTAACTTCTATGCAGAGTGCATCATGAGAAACGCTGGGCTGGAAGAAGCACAAGCTGGAATCAAGATTGCCAGGAGAAACATCAATAACCTCAGATATGCAGATGACACCACCCTTATGGCAGAAAGTGAAGAGGAAATAAAAAGCCTCTTGATGAAAGTGAAAGAGAAGAGTCAAAAAGTTGGCTTAAAGCTCAACATTCAGAAAACTAAGATTGTGGCATCTGGTCCCATCACTTCATGGCAAATAGATGGGGAAACAGTGTCAGACTTTATTTTGGGGGCTCCAAAATCACTGCAGATAGTGATTGCAGCCATGAAATTAAAAGGTGCTTGCTCCTTGGAAGAAAAGCTATGACCAACCTAGATAGCATATTCAAAAGCAGAGACGTTAT
>NW_011493264.1:60309-67514 GCF_000754665.1 Bison bison bison | reverse complement strand
GACTCGATGGACATGAGTTTGGATGAACTCCGGGAGTTGGTGATGGACACGGAGGCTTGGCGTGCTGCGATTCATGGGGTTGCAAAGAGTCGGACACGACTCAGCAACTGAACTGAACTGAATGAGTATATATATGGAAGCTCTAAGAAGAAGGGAAGTTGTACCTAAAGTAAGTGTGTAATCAGACTGGTCCTCAGAGAGGCCACTCGGTCCTCCTCCCAGCCACAGCAGCACGCTCACACCATTGCTGTCCTCAAGGTTTTTTTTTCCTTGCCAATTTGAGAGGTGAAATATAGACTCTCATCCTACCTTCAAACCTTTTTTTAAATTACAAATGAAATGTTTCCTGCATGTCTGTGAAAGATCTTTGTATCTTGCCTTTGTTTTTTAATGGGTTTATTAGAGTGGAAGAAAGACTGTACACCACGTGGTCACTTCTCTCTAAGGTCTTTGAGACCATGTCCTCTGCCCTCAGGTGCTTGTGGGAGAGGAGAGATTTTCGTGACTGAGACAAATGAAGTTATGAAGTTTATTAATAAGAAGAATACTTTGTCAGGTTACGTTTCTTTCTGGCTTGGTTTGGAAAACCCACTGTGCAGCACTTCTGTTGAGGAAGAGCTACAGACATAATTTAAAATTTTCTAGTACCCACTCTAAAAATGTAAAAAGAAGCAAGTGAAATTTAAGTTTGATAATGTATTGTTTAACCTAATGCAAAACACTACCATTTCCACATGTGATCAACATAAAGTCATTGATAAGATGTTTTACACTGTGTTTATTGTACTGCCTCCAAAAACTGTATTTTAGACTTTGCAAAATTGTATATATGTACATATTTTATGGTAGTTATAAAATATTTATGTACATATATATAGAAATACTGTATAAATGAAAATTATATAAACTCTGATTACAGAATTATACACACATGCACATACATGGCCCGCTTGGGATTTAAGTAGTGTTTGCACTGAATTTCTATGCAAAAAAATAGAAATTATTTTTCTAGTTATTCTCCCTAACTAGAGAATTGCAGTTTGTATGTTTAATTTAGCTTTACTGTATAGATGAGTAGGTCATTTCTCCATTTATTTTGTTTTTTTCTGTATTTTGACAAAGGTTTTTACAGTATTCTCCATAAAACCTACTTTCTTACTAGATTTATTCCTAACAGTCTGTTGGTGACATTTTAGAACATGATTGATTTTGTGTGCTGATCTTGTTTCCAGAAAACTTACTGAGTTCCTGGTTTAATTCTAACAGTGTGTTCATACAGACCTTCCTGGATCTTGTACTTACAACTGTACTGTCTGGCACTGGCAGCCTTATGTCCAGTCATGCCTGCTATCTTCCTGCCGTACTGCCCTGGTTAGATTCCCTCTGCAGGCTTGAATAGAAAAAGCTCAACAGCCTGTTTCCTCGTGACCCCAAGACGAGCGCCTCTGCTGAGGTGCCCATCACTGAGTTAGGGAATGGGTCCCTGTCTCCTCGTGACCCCGGGACGAGCACCTCTGCTGAGGTGCCCATCGCTGAGTTGGGGAATGGGTCCTTGCATTTCTAGTTGGTATCAGGAGCGGGCAGACTGTCTCTTTATTCTTTATCCTCAAGTAAACCACATTCTTTATTTGAATGGTTTGAGATGATCAAATCATTCCTGCTTCAGTGCTAATAATGTGGTGAATTATTTTAATCTATTTTCCTGATACTTAGCACCTTGCATAATTGGATTAAACTTGACTTTATCATTATATATTACACATTTGTTTTTACATCTTTGAGTCCGTTGGCTAGATTATTTTAGGCTTTTGTTTTTAAGTACCTAATGAAATTCACACATTCTCTCTCCTCACCTGGGAGGTACTGAAGCCCCCTGGCTTCGTGAGTAAGTTGGGAAGACAATTTCTTGGGGCCTCCTTACGGAAGCACCTGGGTCTGCCTTTTTGTTGTGACTTTTATGTTTGTTTCTTCAAATATTGGAGCGTGTTATTTAAACTTTCTTTTCCTTACAGATTCAGTTTGGGTAACTTATTTTCCTAAAAATTACCCATTTAATGTAAGTTTTTGATATTTCAGAGTCTCTATTGTAGTTGCAGCTTTTGCCACCCCCCTCTCCCTTTGAATTCTTCCACCAGCTTCCCTGGTGGCTCAGATGGTAAAGCGTCTGCCTGCAATGTGGGAGATCCAGGTTCAGTCCCTGAGTTGGGACAATCCCCTGGAGAAGGAAATGGCAACCCACTCCAGTATTCTTGCCTGGAAAATCCCATGGACAGAGAAGCCTGGTAGGCTACAGCCCATAGGGCCGCAAAGAGTCGGACACGACTGAGCGACTTCAATTTGAATTCTTCAGTCACTTCAGTTCACTCAGTCGCTCAGTGGTGTCTGACTCTGTGGCCCCATGGACTGCAGCACCCCAGGCCTCCCTGTCCATCACCACCTCCCGGAATTTACTCAGACTCAAGTCCATTGAGTCGGTGATGCCATCCAACCATCTCATCTTCTGTCGTCCCCTTCTCTTCCTGCCCTCAATCTTTCCCAGCACCAGGGTCTTTTCCAGCAAGTCAGCTCTTCGCATCAGGTGGCCAAAGTATTGGAGTTTCAGCTTCAGCATCAGTCCTTCCAATGAACACCCAGGACTGATCTCCTTTAGGATGGACTGCCTGGATCTGCTTGCAGTCTAAGGAACTCTCGAGTCTTCTCCAACACCACAGTTCAAAAGTATCAATTGTTTGGCACTCAGCTTTCTATATAGTCCAAGTTTCACATCCATACATGAATACTGGAAAAACCATAGCTTTGACTAGATGGGCCTTTGTTGGCAATGTAATCTCTGCTTTTTAATATGCTGCCTAGGTTGATCATACGTCTTTTAATTTCATGGTTGCAATCACCATCTGCAGTGATTCTGGAACCCCAAAAAAACAGTCTCTCACCGTTTCCACTGTTTGCCTATCTATTTGCCATGAAGTGATGGGACCAGACGCCATGATCTGAGTTTTCTGAATGTTGAGTTTTAAGCCAACTTTTTCATTCTCCTCTTTCACTTTCATCAAGAGTCTCTTTCGTTTTTATTTGCTAAAATAATCTAGCAAACTGAATTCTTTGAATTCTTAGTATCGCCTATTCTTGCCTATTCTGTTTTTTTCACTGATTGTTTTTGCTGGAGATCCAACGAGTTCTTTTACATTTAGCTCAGTCTATTCTCTGTGCTGTGTGTCCTTAACTTCATTGATTTCTTTATTTCTATTTCCTTTAGGTTTATTGTTTTTCTAATATTAGAAGAGGTTAACTAGCTAGTTTTTACATTTTCCTCTTCACTAGTATGATGGCTAAGATACTATTTTCAGATCTTCTTGGATCCATGAGTTATTTAGGAGCAAGTTTTAAAACTTCTAGGCTTTCAAACATTTTAACTTCTAATTAATTGTGTTGTGGTCACAGAATATCTAATTTTTTGGCCATTTGTTGAAAAAAAAAAAAAAAGTTGGCCTTAGCTCCTGGTCAATTTTGTAAAAGTTAAATGTATTCTTGGAAAGAATGTGCTTTCTAATCATTGGGCAAAGGATTATATAAGTCCAATAAAGTAGGTTTTAACTGCATTGTTTTAACTTTCTGCGCATTTTTAATCTCCATAATCTGTTACCAAGAGTTGTCAGTCTTCCTTTATAATCTTGGCTGTATCAATTTATAATAAGCTTCAGCTTTTACTTAATATACTTTGTAGCTACAACTGGATACATACAGAATCAGAGCTGACTTTATTCTTGAGCATCTTTGTTGTCAGTACTGCTTATCCTACAGTCTGTTGTATCTGAAGACGACACAGGTTGCCCAGCTTCAGTGTGTCAGTAGTTGCCTGGGCACTTCTTCCACTTCCATCTTTTCACGTTAAGTGTCTGTGTCCTTGTAGCTTGGGGTTCTTAAATAGCGTATAGCTGGACTTTGTAACTGGGTAGTTAGTATATACTAACATCAGATTATTTCCACATCTGGATTCATTTCTTCCACTGTATTTTGTGCTTTATTTATCTTGCTTTTAAATTGCTTCTTTTTTTTACTTCTCTTGCTTCCCAGTGTTGTGTTTTTTCTCTTTTACTTGGTAATTAGTAATACAAAATAACAACCAGTAAATAATAACATACGACTATTTCTGAACCTACAGTCTGATACAAGTTCTAGAACATTGCCAATGACTTCCTGGTGCCTCAGATGGTGAAGAATCTGCCTTACAATGCAGGAGATGCAGGTTCAATCCTTGGGTCGGGATGATTCCCTGGTGTAGGAAATGGCAACCCCTCCATGCATTGGAGAAGGAAATGGCAACCCACTCCAGTGTTCTTGCCTGGAGAATCCCAGGGACGTGGGAGCCTGGTGGGCTGCCGTCTTCGGGGTCGCACAGAGTCGTACATGACTGAAGCGACTTAGCAGCAGCAGCAGCACCAGCAGCCAGTACTCTTGCCAGAAGAATTCCATGGATAGAGGAGCCTGGCAGGCTACAGTCCATGGGGCCATAAAGAGTCAGACACAACTGAAGCTACTTAGCAGCAGCAGCTTTCTTTATAGTCCAACTCTCATATCCATACATGACTACTGGAAAAACCATAGCTTTGACTAGATGGACCTTTGGCAAAGTAATGTCTCCGCTTTTTAATATGCTGTCTAGGAGAAGACAATGGCACCCCACTCCAGTACTGTTGCCCGGAAAATCCCATGGATGGAGGAGCCTGGTAGGCTGCAGTCCATGGTGTCACTAAGAGTCAGACACAACTGAGCGACTTCACTTTCACTTTCCACTTTCATGCATTGGACAAGGAAATGGCAACCCACTCCAGTCTTCTTGCCTGGAGAATCCCATGGATGGAGAAGCCTGGTAGGCTGCAGTCCATGGGGTCGCACAGAGTCGGACACGACTGAAGCGACTTAGCAGCAGCAGCAGCAGGTTGGTCATAGCTTTTCTTCCAAGGGGTAAGCATCTTTTAATTTCATGGCTGCTGTCACCATCTGCAGTGATTTTGGAGCCCCCAAAAATAAAGTCTCTCACTGTTTCCCCATCTATTTGCCATGCAGTGATGGGACTGGACGCCATGATCTGAGTTTTTTGAATGTTGAGTTTTAAGCCAAGTTTTTCACTCTCCTCTTTCACGTTCATCAAGAGGCTCTTTAGTTCTTCGCTCTCTGCCGTAAGGGTGGTGTCATCTGCGTGTCTGGGGTTATTGATATTTCTCACTGGTTGCTTTTAAAATCTACTCTTGTCTTGGGCGTTTTTGAGGTTTCACTGTTCTATACCAAAACACTGCTGGCCCCCTGTTCTCTTTCAAGGAGGGAAGGGAAATATAATACCTTTACATTCTAGATTTTTTCCCAGTATTTTCCCAATATGTCTTTGTCCTTTGTATTTTCCTCTTGTGGAGTGCGTATTAGACATGTGTTGGACTTCCTCATCCTCTTATCTGAAGTTCTTAACCTCTTTGATTTGTTCCATCTCTTGATTTTTTTTTTAACTTGCAGTCTTCTACCCGCTGCCCAGGTGCTATCCCGGTGACTCAGGGTGCAGCTCCAGGGACCATGCCCTCAGCTCTGTGGCTCTTCCCCTCTGATGTCCCGCAGTGCCAAAGGGTGCTGTCAGCCGTGCTGGCTTTCTCCCTGGCCTTCGCCTTGCATATGCACTTGCCTACTTAGGTCCCCACTTGGCCCTCCAGTGGGCATGTCAGACATTGTATCCAAGTTTTTGCATCACAGTTCCCCTTACCAGTGTAGACATTCAGGCTCTCCATCTCAGTGAGTGCACCCAAGAGCCTCCCTGCCTTTCTTGACTTCTGTTGATGGCCTTCTCCAGTTAATAGGGAATTTCTGGTGCTACTGTCCGAATCTGTCCGCTCAGTGCATTCTCCATTGCCAGTGATAATGGAAAGCCGTAGTCACCTTTAGACTGAATGAATAACTGCTGTGAGGACCCCCCCCCCCCCCTTCTGTATATACTGACAGAGTTCCACGGGAAAAAGTACCTCTGGGCCTGCCTGCCCCTCCTCTGCCACAGGCTTCCCTCTTCCTGAGCAGCACCTGTGTCTTGCCTGCTGAGGAGGGCCCTGGCCCAGGGCCGCGGGCACTGACCTGCCTCCCCTGCCCTGCCCCCGGTGCTGGTGGTGCCTTCCCTCATCTCCAGGAGGATTTTGCTTGATCTCCTTGCATGTCCCTCCCTCTAGGCCTGGAGTGAAAGTGGCTCGGTCCTGTCCAGCTCTTTGCGACCCCATGGATTATAGAGTCCATGGAATTCTCCAGGCCAAAATCCTGGAGTGGGTAGCCTCTCCTTCTCCAGGGGATCTTCCCAACCCAGGTCTTCTGCGTTGCAGGCAGATTCTTTACCATCTGAGCCACAAGGGAAGCCAGAGCCTTGACTAAAAGAAGCCGTTGTGGAGGCATATTACAGAGGAGTGCAGACCTGGCTGCTCCCTCAGCCCCTGAGTGGAAGCCCCCGAAGGGAGGGACTCTGTTCTCCTGTTTGTTGTTTAAGGCTGGGCGCCTCGCAGGCAGGCCCCTTCTTACCTGTGAGACGGGCAGAGATACCTGGGGGTAGAGTCCTTAAAGGAAAGATGGTCTGCATTTCTGTAGGGAATTAAATGAGTAGCCAAGGAACTGAGGAGGGATATTTTATACAAGTGCAGGACAGACGACGAGTGTTTGGGCTCCAGACTTCAGGGCAGTGGGCTGTTCTCAGGAGTTGGTCAGGCTCGCCCGCGCTCCACCTTCGGAAGTTGTGAATGGCTGCGGCCGGCGGCTCATTCCCTTTGTGTTGTCCCTCGAGGTGTCCTGTTTCTTTCTTGGGTGTGGGGGCGGTGTTGGGGGCCCCGCTGCCAGAAGCGGCTGCCCCTGCCCGCGCTTTGCGCAGGTGGCGGCCGTGCCCGACCCCGACGCCCCTCCGGAGCAGGGCAGCCTGCGGGCGCGGAGCGCGGCGGGCGGGGCGGCGCTGGCCGGCGGCGGGCGGGGCGGCCGCGGTCTGACGTGTCCGGGCGGGATTGGAGCCGCCGCCCTATATAGCCGTGGGGGCCCGGGCGCCGGCCGGAGGAGCCTGCCTGCGGGAGCGGCGAGCGAGCGGGGGTCCCGGCCTCTCCCGAGGCGAGCAGACGGACGCACGGACGGACGGACGGGCAGGCGCCGCGCAGGGTGAGCAGGCCGGGCGTGGGGCCGGGGCTGCACGGGGACGTTGG
>NW_011493264.1:56007-59656 GCF_000754665.1 Bison bison bison | reverse complement strand
GGGCGGGATTCAGGGCGGCCGGCGCGCTGCCCCTTTAAGCCTGTCCCCGCCCGCGGGCCCGCGTGGCCGGTGGGAGGGCCGTGCTGAGGTGGCATTTGCGAGTCCCTCCCGCGGCCGTGCGAGCCGGGCTGCTTCCTCTCAAGTTTGCTCTGTCTCCTGAAAGCGCTCTGAAAAGCCTCGTCCTTACAAGCTTGCTGTGGGGATCAGAGCAAAGAATCGTAACTTTGCAGGAGGAGGACCGAAGTCCTGGGTGTCCCGGGTTTCCTGGTGCCTCCGCTCTCAGTCCTGCCCAGGAGGTACAGGAAGCGCTGAGGTCGCATTCGCTGGCTGAGAAAAAGTTCTTTCTGGACTACCGCTCTTGAGTTCCCTTTGCAGAAGACTTTCTTTTGAATGTGTAATTGAAAATATACAAGGGGATCAGCTTATATTTTCTTGGTTACAAGCAAAAAAAATCTTTCTCTTAAAGATTTGTCTGTTGTACCTTCATTAGGACCAAACCTATGTGACATCTTCACATATGCCATGACTTCCCGTGGGGAGGTGGGTGCCTGCCCATCCATCCTGTGGGAGTGCTAGCCCACTCTGGGCAGGGGGTAGCAGAGAGAGCAATCTGCTTCTGTCTAGCCTTCTTTATTTGGCTCTAGTTCTGCTCCTTACAAAGTTCCATTTTGAAATGTGGCTTTTTGCTGTGGGTATTTATACTCTGAGAAACAAGACTAAAGTCCAGGCTAAGGGTGGTTTGAGATCTGCATTGGGTGGGCCTGAATGCTTCCCATGGGGAAACTCATTGAGAGCACCCACAGTGATGGAGGGACGGGGCGTTTTGGAGGCTTTGAGAGCACCCCAGTGATGAATGGAGTCATAGCTGGGGAATGAACTGGCTTCCCGTGCCTGAAGGAGTCTGGTGGGGAAGGTGGGCCTGTTCTCTGGGGGAAGAAGCAGACGGAGTGTTCTGACAGCTCAAAGGGGAGCACGGCGGCCCAGCTGCCCCCAGCATTGCTCAGATACGAGGGTCCCTTTCAGTCCTGATTGGAGTGGCAGCATGCAGCCCAGTGAGGAGCTGCAACAGCTATGTTTGGCTTCTGCGCCTCATTAAGGTCTTCTGGGACTTGGGATGGCCAGTGAGGGCACCCAGGTAGAGGCGTCACCCGCCAGGAAGGCTCAGAGGGGGTTGAAAGACCTCCGGGGATGGGCATCGTTTTGCAGGGGACAGTTTCTTGGGAGGGGGCATAGCAGGAGGGCTGGTGATGGCCCAGCGCCTCAGGGCTGAGGTCTGCACACCGTTCATCAGGTCAGCTCTAAGGTGAATTCTTTAAAGACGGGATCTTGAGACGTTTATAAGAAAAACAACAGCCTGCTTTGTTGAGATCAGACCTGATGTTCACCTGAGGCTCACTGTGGTCCATTCACCACCAGCTGTAACAACCACCGCTCGAAATGCACAGACTAGAGACCAGTGTATCCTGTCAAACCAGCTTGGAGTTTTCTGTGGGTCCACTCTGTGCGCTTGACTGCCCGAGGGCCTGTGCACATGTGAGGGCATTAGGGGCTCTGATAGGCTGTCCCTCCTTGAGCCTCGTGGACTGAGGGTCAGTAGGGCAGCTGGCTGGGACGAGCACGAGCGGCCTCCACAGCGAGCCACAGGAGTGGCCTGGTGTGTGACTCCAGGTGTGGGGTGGGGCTGGCGCTGCCCTGTGGCTCGAGCGGACGTGGCGGTGGCCACCCCGCTGCGCAGCCTGCCCTGTCCAGGAAGGCAGGGGCTGGTCGGCGGCAGGCCAGGAGGCTGGCCTGGCATCGGGGCAGCCTCGAGGGCGAACCCGCCTCTCAGAGGGCAGGTGTGAGTGGGTTTTGAGACGCTGTCGGTGCCGGGTGTGGGAGGCTCTTCAGGTGGAAAGTCAGGAAGCTCAGGGCTGCCTGGAGAGTGGGTGGGCCCCGGGTCCCGGTGTCAGTGGTGCTTCCCAGAGCACCCGCGTCCTGGTCTGGGTGGGCTGACAGGGCCGGGGGGCCCAGGGCAGCTCACCTTTCACCTCTGCCAGAGGCCGGTGTGGGTGAGTGTCTCTGTCAGTGTGATTTAATGGAAAGGTTTTCTTTCTTCCTTGCCTTAGTCATTGAGACCTGCCGGTTAGAATTTGTCTGTAAATAAAATGGCCTCGGTCATTTTGTATCCACCCTCCCCCCTTGAGGGCCACGTGTCGTGTGTGTCTGATGGGACTGGGCCTGCAGAGAGGGGCTGGCCTCTGGCTCACAGAACTTCCCCCATGTGACTCAAGTCCTTACGTTTAAAGGATTTTTGGTTTTTGTAGTTTTTAAATCCTGAAATACCACAGGTCTGTGTCCCCAGCTGGGACATTGAGACCTTTTAAATCCAGAGTCACTGGCGCAACCCCAGCGGCTGTGCACCGGCTTCCCAGCTCCTGAGCACAGCTGTGTTATGAGTGAGTTTGGAGGTGCTCCTCTCCCGCTCGGCAGGCACTCTTGTCGCTGCTGTTAACGCCCCCGTTCTGGACCGTGCCCACCCACGCCATAAAGGCCACCTTGTCAAGTGAACGCAGCCTGCGCAGAGCGGCCAGCCACCTACCTGGCAGCCTCGCCATCCTGAAGTCCCCCGCGGCAAGGTGACCCACACCCTCCTTCCTCACTGGGCAGTTTTGGGTCCTCCCAGGATGGCCTTTAAAGGTTCTTTCTAGCCCTGCTGTTTTATGGCCTGGTTTCTAAATCCCCAGTGGATTATAAGGGACTCAAGGACTTTTACAGGGTAACAGCAAGAACAAAGTAACCACCAAAGACACCTGTGCCCTTAGATAGTAGCCCTCGGTCTCCCTGAGGAGTGCCGCGGCCCGGCGAGCTCACTCCGTCAGGACGGTGTTGCAGATCCTTTCCCTTCTGGCTCAGCGGAGCCGAGCAAGAGGAGGACAGGAGAAAATGTTCACCCCCAGGGGAACAAACAGCAGTTTTTTGAGAGTTTTACTTCGAAATGGTTACATGTAAAAGTTGAGGTACTAAAGGGATCACTCTCTGGGTCCTGGGAAGTCACCTCTGCAGCTCTAGCTCAGGCTTCACTCCTGTGTCTGTCTGAAGCGCATGGCCTAATGGAAGGGCTTCTTCCTTTTTTTTTTTTTTGCCCCAAGAAATTTTCCTAGTATTAGTTAGTAGCCAAAGTGCAAATAAATAACACCTCGACCTATTCTGGTTGAGAGGAAAGGATCTGGGTTGTCGGATGCAGATCAGTAACTTGCCTCTGGTTTTCTCCTTGCCGTCTCCCCCTTCCTGCCCCACACCGGCAGAAGCTGGCAGGCTGACAGAGGCGACCTCAGGACGGACCTCCTGGCTACCGACCGTTTTGCTGGTGAGTGTGTCCTGCCTCCAGGCCTCCTGGCCCTGGGCTGTGAGAGTGCCCTTTCACTGTGTATCGTCCTGAAGCTTCCAGCCTTCTTCAGAGAGGAGCCCTGTTGCTCACCTCCCCGTGTAGAGCGGAGCGTACACTTGTGCCCTTCTGGTGGATGGGCCACCTGGTTTCCATCGACTTTCAGTTTTTTCTCCTTTTGGGTTTGCTGAGAGTATCTGATTTTGGACCTTGCTTCCAGAGCTTAATTTTTTTTTAATTTGGGGAGGGGTCTTACTGAATTGTAAAAAGGATGGGAAAAAACTC
>NW_011493264.1:49928-55900 GCF_000754665.1 Bison bison bison | reverse complement strand
TTTGCCTCAGTGGCGCAGAAACCCTGGGGGCGCGATTTGTGAGCAAGGGTGCTCCTCTCTGTGCATTAGTGTTGGGGGCGCAGGTGGAGTTGGGGAGGGGCTCCCCCACGCCACTGAGCCCCTTTTCCGCACAGGCGCTGTGGCTCTGAGAGCCGTGTGCCCAGGTCCCGGGGCCGCTCCAGGTGGGGTCTGGAGGCCGACTGCGGGGCTCCTGCCCGACGGCAGAGCTGTGTGCCCTTGGCTGGCCTCTCCACCGCCACCTTAGTCCCCCCACCGCTGGGAGGTGTCCGCGCTGCCACACTTGTCCCCAGAGCAGGGAGGCTGCGCTCTCGAGGCTCCTTGTAGCTCCTGTCCTACCGTGCATTTCATAAGCATCAGGAGGTGTGGCGACAGCAGATTAACCAAGTAACTGAGACTGCTGTTACCAGAGCCCCTGGGGTGGATCTGGGGCTGGGGCCAGGGGGGCCCATGTGGGGCAGGGGTTCAGACGGGGTCTCTGCGGCCCACGGGGTCCTGTGCTGAACCTGTCAGCCAGAGCCTGCGTCTGCTCCATCCCAGGCAGGGAGCCAGTTCTCCATTCTGTCCCCCGGTCGTAGTCTGGGAGCCCTCAGGTTGGCCTTGCTGGCTCAGGAAGCTGGGTGTCCCCTGCCGGTGAAGCGATGCTGTCCTTGGCTGCGCACGCCCCTGGGTGGACACCCCAGGCCTGCCTCTGACCCCCCTCCCCCCGCAGTGGCTCACCCGGATCAAGTGGCGGCCTGAGACCAACCATGAGCTCCGTTGCAGTTCTGACCCAGGAGAGCTTTGCTGAACACCGCAGTGGACTGGTTCCGCAACAAATCAAAGGTGAGGCGCCTCCTCACTCTGCTGGTAACCGTGGGGCCTCTGCAGAGGTGTTTTGCGCCCTGTGCTGTGGGCAGGCCTGGGCCCAGCAGTGCTGTGGGCTGTTTGCACTGCCCTTGTCTGCAGAGTGAGATGGCCATGGGTCGCGGACGGATCGACGACAGATTCCAAACGTGGCCAGTGTGGCAGCCAGGGGTCTGCCCTTCGTGCTCTTTCAGCATTCTTCTCGCCCTCGTGTTGAGCTGGACCCGGGGCGGCGGCAGAGATGGACGCCAGGCTGTCAGGAGACGCGGGCGGGACACACGGGCCATGGGTCTCAGTGTCTCTAGTGTAGCCGCGCAAACTCCTGCCTGACAGTCTTTTCTGTCCCTTCAGAATCTGATGCGTATTTATGGCTGCAGGACAACTTGATTTGAGGGCTCCGTGTTCATTCAAAGCCCTTCATCTGGACTTAGTTTTTATAAAATTTTCAGTTGAAAGAGTAGTTTGTTCTACTCTTTGTTCCTGCTGCTGCTGCTAAGTCGCTTCAGTCGTGTCTGACTCTGTGCGACCCCATAGACGGCAGCCCACCAGGCTCCCCCGTCCCTGGGATTCTCCAGGCAAGAGCACTGGAGTGGGGTGCCCTTTCCTTCTCCAATGCATGAAAGTGAAAAGTGAAAGTGAAGTCGCTCAGTCGTGTCTGACTCTTAGCGACCCCATGGACTGCAGCCCACCAGGCTCCTCCGTCCATGGGATTTTCCAGGCAAGAGTCCTGGAGTGGGGTGCCATTGCCTTCTCCGTTGTTGTTCCTAACACTCCTTAAAAGTTTTCCAGTAATGGGATTGAGTATCAGTTCTAAAGTTTAATAAAAGTAAAGATGTATTTCGTCAGTCACAGCAACTGCATTTCGAGCCGCTCGTCTCCAGGCAGTGGAGGCCAGAACCGGCCGCTTGCTTGGTCCTCGGTGCCTGCAGGCTGGGTCTGCCGTGTGATCAAAGACCCTGTGGGGTCCGAATCTGCCCGGGGAGGGAGCAGGCCCTGCCGGGCTCCAGCAGCTGTTCACATGGAGCCTTTCCTGGCCCCCAGGGCAGCCTGGCCACATGGCTGGGAGTGGTGACCTCAGAGTCAGACACAGGCCTGCCTGACCCCAGAGGTCATCCCTCTGCTGTTGGCCCCTGCCGTTGCTAGACACCACCCAGCCCGGGACCTCCAGGCGTCACCCAGACAGGCACATTCCCGCTGGCGTGGAGGTGTTGGTGGGTCAGCATGTGGACGGGAGGGCCTGTGGGTGGAGCAGGTGGTGCAGGGGCCCTGATTCCGCCCCCGGGTATTCCCTGTGGATGGCGGGGGCGCAGAGACAGCTGTTCCCGCGAGAGCCCTTCCAACATCGCCTGTGGCGCTGGGCGCTGGCTGGAGTCTGCCTCGGGGTCCTTGCGGGCAGTCGGAGCCGCAGACTTGTTTTCTCCTGCAGGTTTAAGAGCTGGCCATGTGCCAGGTGTTGGGGGGGATGGGATTTGTTTTTAAGAATACAAGATTAGAACAGTCTTGAGGGATGAAAAATCTGTGCCAAGGCCTGCCTTCCAGGAGCTCACCCCACAGGGAGTTGTGGGGCCCAGGGTCTGAGCTGAGACTCCCGGGGAGGCTGTGCAGGGGCAGCGGTGCCCTCAGGTTCAGAGTGGCCCGGCCAGTGCACACGCTGACCTTGAGGGTGCTGAGCCTGCCAGCCTTGGGCGCCTGCCCTGTGGCTGAGTGAGGGGTCGTTGTCAGCCGCTAGTGCTGTCTCTTTTTGGCATTAAAGCGCTCCTGGTGTTTTCTCCGTCTAATACTCTTGATCTGTGTTGGCTGGTCCAGTTGCCACTTTAACTTCCGAAGAGGAGAGCGACCCTCCAACCTACAAGGATGCCTTCCCCCCACTGCCCGAGAAAGCAGCCTGCCTGGAAAATGCCCAGGAGCCTGCTGGCGCCTGGAGTAACAAGATCCGGCCCATCAAGGCTTCCGTCATCACTCAGGTAGATGCTCTATCCCACTTCACCTGCCGCTCCAAGTAGGAAGCCGTAGCAGCTGAGGGGAAGCAGTTTGGTTGGTTTTGGTTTTGGCCAAGAGGCTTGCAGCTTCCTCATTCCCTGACCAGGGTTGAACCCGGGCCTTTGGCAGTGAAAGCAGAGAAGCCTGACCGCTGGACCACCAGAGAGATCCCAAGAGGGTTCTTGAACATCAAATGAGATTGCTTTGGGTGTGAAAAGGGGCCTCTGGGTTCAGTCAGTCTCCCCCAACCCTGCGCCCAGCCCAGGACGTGGGTCAGAACACGTCCTCCTGTGGAGCCTGCGCCGTCTTCTCGTCCTACCCCAGGGTGGGCAGGGGCCCGCGCCCGCTGTCCCTGCTGCTCCCCCACTGCACACGCCCCTCCTCCATTTGGCACCCCCCGACGTGGCCAGCCAGGCCCTCCCTGTCGCCCACGCTCCTAGCCTGCCCACCTCCCAGTTCACTGCCTCCGCTGACCTTGCCCCCTGCTGCGTGATGTCCCCTGTCTTTATTTGTACTTGGGGTGGGGGGTTTCCACTTCACTGAGACAGCAGCCCCCTGCCCTTGGGCACTTCCTGTTGGTCTCTTGACTTTCCTCCTAGACCTTGGAGCAGTAAGGAGGGGTTACAGTGACTAAACAGACCCGTGTTCTTTACTCCGTATATTCAGTTTCTAGACACTTTTTCTGTCCCCTCTTAACCTTCCCTCTTTGACCTTTTCTGAGCAGGTGTTCCATGTACCACTGGAGGAGAGGAAATACAAGGACATGAACCAGTTTGGAGAAGGTGAACAAGCAAAAATCTGCCTTGAGATCATGCAGAGAACCGGCGCTCACCTGGAGCTGTCTCTCGCCAAAGACCAGGGCCTGTCCATCATGGTCTCAGGGAAGCTGGACGCCGTCATGAAAGCCCGGAAGGACATCGTGGCCCGACTGCAGACTCAGGTGCGCTCCCGGCAGGCCTCCCAGGACGGCGTCCGGCCTGTGTGTACGGCTCCGGCCCATCGCACTCTCCCCCGCTGGGCAGGGCTGGAGGGGCTGGGGTAGGACAGCAGCATTCTGAGCCTCCTGACTCTGCTAGTGGAAACCCAGTGGCTCACTCGGGCCCAGGACACCACCGGCTCTGCTCTGCAGGTGCAGGAGCTAACAGCTAAAGGCCCAGACGGTGGGCTGAGGACACGCATGTGTAGATGAGCCAGCTGAGCCAGTTCTGGCTCTGAGGGCCAGCAAATATGTCTGCTGCTTAAACACACACTCCCCACCCCGGGCTTGGGAGATCACCAGTGCCGTAGTCCTCAGCCATCTGATACCAGAACTTGGAATTGATTGGAGAACTATTGTCATAAAGAAGTAAATCAGCGATTGATGAGTTTTTCCCTTAACTGAGGTGAATGCAGAGAATGTGTATTACAGTGTATGGCGGAGCTTTGGGTGGGCTCAGTTAGAAATGAGGGTTCTTCCTACCTGTTGCTGAGTCTCTTGAGCTTTGGGGGAGCTGGTCTCGGTGTAGGGGTTCAGAGATGGGAGACTGATGCATGGGGGGCTTAGTGGGGGCGCTGCGCTGTGGAATCCCGGGCTCTCACACTCAAAGCTGAAAGGCACCTTCAGGGAGTCTGTCACCTGTTCGGTGTAGGGAGTGGAAAATGTGTCTGCGTTGCTGCACGTTGTGGCTGGTGCCGGCGGCTCTGCCGGCTGGTGAGTGTTGAGGTGGGTTTTGATTGAGCATCTGAGGCGTTCCTCCCACCCTGCTCCCTCCTGCCCCCCACTTTTACTTTACAGCAGATCCCAGACACATTCTCCTGCAAATACTTCTGTGTGGGCTCCCTCTCTTCTTGTGTTTCACTGAATATAACACGTCATTAACTCACGTCTAAAAGTCGATGGTAGTTTCCTGATGT
The DNA here is from genome assembly GCF_000754665.1 of Bison bison bison. Taxonomy (NCBI): domain Eukaryota; kingdom Metazoa; phylum Chordata; class Mammalia; order Artiodactyla; family Bovidae; genus Bison; species Bison bison. Next base: position 51,163 of record NW_011493264.1, on the reverse strand, counting down.
CCCCACATCAGCCCCGGCGGTGCGAGCGCTGCCCGCTTCATCTCAGATGCTCCTTCCCCGCTGGGTTTTTCCTCCGTGTCCAGCTGAGGCTGCCCGCGTGCTCATACCTCAGCAGGCCTCCTCACCTCTTCTTCGTGCTGCTGGTTTGTTTTGGGGGCCGCACAGATGTTGTTCCACTGCCCCCCGTTTTTCCTGTGCAGTGGGGGCAGATCTGGGGGCTTGGCTGCTTCCATGTGCACCCTGTACGGCGAGAAAGCACATGGGTGGTGCCTCTGTGGTGCCCCTGCCAGTCCTCAGATGGCCTGGCATCCTCTCGTCTAGTCGTTCTGCCAGCCTTGCTCGTTGCTACCCAGCTTCACGCGGCTCAGAGACCTTGGCTCCCACATCGCTGGGACAGGACTTTGAGGTGGGGCAGGCACGGTCTGCCGTTGGTCCTCTTCCCTTGCTTTTAGACCACCGTGGCGCTCCGGCGTCTGCACCGGTGGCCTGTGCATCTTTTTGGTGTCTTCTGGCCTTTGCATCTTTTTGGTGAACTTCTGGTGTGTTGATTAGTTGTGTTTTCTGCAGGACTTGCCTCGTCTCTGACCTGTGGGAACTCCTTCAGTGGGCACCCTGCCGCTTTCTGACGTATCCATTCATCTGAACCACTTCCTTATTTCTAACCCAGCGATGTGTGACCCGATCTTCACTGCCGCTCCCACAGGCCTGAATATCCCAGAGCCCTGGAGCTTCACAGTGGGAAGCTGCAGGAGTTCAAACTCAAGTGTCTATTTAAGATGGAAGATGTTTGGGCCTTGAGATCACTGGAGTAATTCTCTATCAAGGTTATGCTATCATCTTGATACATAGGTTGTGCTTTTATCTGGATACATAGTTAGGTTCATTTGTTTTTAGTTTATTTTCATTTTTTAAGCGTGTATGCTCAGTTGTGCCTGACTCTCTGACCTCATGGATTGTAGCCAGCCAGGCTCCTCTGTCCATGGGATTCTCCAGGCAAGAATACTGGAGTGGGCTGCTGTTTGCTACTCCAGGGGATTGCCCAACCCAAGGATTGAATTCACGCGTCCTGGGTCTTCTGCATTGGCGGGCAGATTGTTTTTTTATTTACCCATTGAGCCACCTGGGAAGCTTTCAGTTTTTTCTAAAGTACTTAAACCTGTGATTGCCAAGTCAGCACCGTATAAGGCCCCCTGGCCCTGTTCACCCTGCTGGGTGGCCATGCTGGGTCTTTGTGG
>NW_011493264.1:43100-49828 GCF_000754665.1 Bison bison bison | reverse complement strand
GGTCTTTGTGGGTGTGTCCTTCCGCTGAGGCAGGAGGCTGCTTCCCGGTGCAGCGGGTCCCGTGGCGCTCACAGCGGCGGGCCATGGCTCCTGCCGCCAGACCGCTGCCGGGCCTGGGTATGCCGGGGTACACGCGGGCGCGTGGGCCCGGGTGTGCTGGGGTGCGCGCGGGCGCGTGGCGCTGGGTCCCAGTCAAGCAGTGCGTGCACGTGCGGTTTGCTGTTTTGCCCACCGTGTCTCGGGGGAGCTTTCCCAGCAGTGAGAGGCCGGCCCAGAGGGTACCTTCGTCTGGAGTTTTGCTGAAGCAGCCAGACGCCCCTCTCCTCGGCGCTGTGTGCGTGTCCTCCGTTGGCCTGCCCACAGCCTTGCTGGGGCCGCCCGGTGCTCCGGCTTCGGGCGCTGAAGGAAGGCTGCGAGTGCTCTTAGTTCCCCTTTTCTCTGTGCGCGATCTGTCCTCCTCCCCCTGCCGTCAAGTTCGAGTTGTCCGTCTGGCCGGGCGTGCTCCGGAAGCCCTTCATCAGAAATGTATGTTACCAGCGGTGTCCTGTTTGCCGTCTGTGTTTTGATCTTGGTATGTTTTGCTGTGTGAGTTTCATTCTTATGTGGTCAAATTCATTAAGTTTTTTTTTTTTTTAGTTGTTGCTAGGAAGGTTTCCCGGAGAAGGCAATGGCACCCCACTCCAGTACTCTTGCCTGGAAAATCCCACAGATGGAGGAGCCTGGTGGGCTGCAGTCCATGGGGTCGCGAAGAGTCGGACACGACTGAGCGACTTCACTTTCACTTTTCACTTTCGTGCATTGCAGAAGGAAATGGCAACCCACTCCAGTGCTCTTGCCTGGAGAATCCCAGGGACAGGGAAGCCTGGTGGGCTGCCGTCTGTGGGGTCGCACAGAGTCGGACGCGACTGAAGCGACTTAGCAGCAGCAGCAGGGAGGTTTCCTTTTACTTTAGGGTTGTAAGGAAGTTTATCCTTATTTTTTAGATGACTATAAAGACGTTGCTATGTTTCCCTTCCTGATCTGTGTGGAATTTGTGTGGATGAACAGCTCTCCCACAGTGGCAGGTCTCATCGCGCCCTGCGCTTCCGTGCCGCCCTGGGCCTGTCCCTGGATCTTGCGCTGGCCCATCTCTCCGTGCACTGGTGGTGTTTACATCAGTGGCCGTGGTTGTAGACGGCAGCGTTGGGGGCAGCTACTGGGTGCTTCCAGGATGTCCTGTCCTTTCTGTCCCCTTCTGTTCTGCCCTGCGAGCATGCTCATCGGCTCTCTGCCTCAAGCGGTGGTAGACTCCCCAGGGCTGTGCCCTGACCTGGGGGGCACACATCCCGCCGCCTCTGTTCTGTGCCCGACCGCTGAGACGGGTGGTCTTCCTGTCGCGTCTTCTAACCACGTGTTGTCCGTGTGAGTTAGAGCTAATTTTTCTTCCTGTCCCAGCCAGTCAGGTGAGGTCGTGGTTCCTTCCGCCTTCCCTCGTGCGCAGTCTTGCGCCTCTTCCTGTCCAGCCTGCATCTGCTCTGCTTTCTCATGTCTCCTCTCGAGGGAAACACTGGGCAGGGGGTGGGCATGCAGGCCTTGACACACACGTCTCCCCCAAGCACAGCTTCAGGGTTGAGCGTGCGTGTGTGCTTTGTGTTAAAAATAGATATTCTTTGGTTTCTCTTTTTATGCAAATTTTTGTCACGGAAGGATTTAAATTTTATAGACTTGATTGGTTTTTCTCTTCTTAGATCTAGAAACACAATGAATTATATAAATTGATTTCCTAATATTGAGCCATTTTTAGAATAAACCTCATTTGCTCACTACCTTCTGTGCCATTTACGAAGTGAGGATCTTGTTATTGCCTGTGATAGAGTCCAGCGCTCCTTTTGCGAGTGCTGCACACTCTGCTCTGAGATGCAATCCCTGGAGGAGCAGGAAGGCTGGCTGCTCTGGGGTTTCCTGCTGCTCTAGTGTCGGGAACCCTACACTGTGCTTTTCCTTCTTTCTTTTTCACAGTCCTCTTGATTGATGACTGCTTTCGGTATAGATAGGGAAAGGGTGGCCACCTCTGTCTCCTCCCAGAGTTTCCCTTGACCTCAGAAAGCTGCTGAACTTCTGGCAGTTTGAGGATTTCGATTATTTTTGTTTTCTTTCCCCACATGAGTTGTCTGTGTTAACCGGTTGTGAGAGAGAGGGAGGAAGAGTGTATAACTACATGCAGGGCTCATGTCTGACAGAAAGAGCGTCCTGCTGCAGAAACAGCAGCTAACCTGGTTAGTCAGCATGTCCCTGCTCTCTGGCCACGTCCTGCCTGGCGTGTGGCGCCACCGTGATGGAAACAGGCTCGGGGCTGGGCCGGGTAGAGAATCAACAGCTGAAGCTGGGAGGCCGGTTGTGTTCACACTCCCTGGGGCCCGCTGCCCAGAGGTGACACTTCCGCTGAGCCTGTTCTCAAGCAGGGCCTGAGGCCGGGGAGGCGGGAGGCGGTGGGACGGGCATCCCTACACGGGAGAGTGCCGTGGAAAAGCCGCTTTTCCGGAGCCTCCAAGTGTTTTTTTTCTTTGGTCCTTTTCCTGCCTTAGGCTTCAGCAACCGTTGCCATTCCCAAAGAGCACCATCGCTTTGTAATTGGCAAAAATGGAGAGAAACTGCAAGACTTGGAGCTAAAAACTGCAACCAAGATCCAGATCCCGCGCCCGGATGACGCCAGCAATCAGATCAGGATCACGGGCACCAAGGAGGGCATCGAGAAGGCACGCCACGAGGTGCTGCTCATCTCTGCAGAGCAGGTGAGGCCGGCCTGTTCGTGTGCTGTGCGCGCATCAGTGTGGGCGAGATCCCAGCGAGCCCTCGCCAGGCGCTCACGCCTGCCCTTCCTGCCTGTGTGTGAGCAGCGCGTGTATCACGGTGTGGGCATGATCCCAGCGACCCCTAGCTGGGTGTTCACGCCTGCCCTTCCCGCCTGTGCGTGTTAGAGAGAGACCCCACCCCCCCCCACTCCCAGGCGGGCCCTCATGTCTGCCCCTCCCACCCAGGACAAGCGTGCTGTGGAGCGGCTCGAGGTGGAGAAGGCCTTCCACCCCTTCATCGCAGGGCCTTACAACCGGCTGGTGAGCGAGATCATGCAGGAGACGGGGACACGCATCAACATCCCGCCGCCCAGCGTCAGCCGCACCGAGATCGTCTTCACGGGCGAGAAGGAGCAGCTGGCTCAGGCCGTGGCTCGCGTCAAGAAGATTTACGAGGAGAAGGTAGCCTGCCGGGCAGGGAGAGACCAGCCCCGCCCTGTCCATGGCCTTTTCGAGATGACCCGCTTCCCAGGGGTCAGCTCCGCCTGTGCTCCCCTGCCCTGCCTGCGGCGGACACCCTGCCCCCAGCTGACCGGGCCTCTGAGGGAGCAGGGAGCCTGGGACGGTGGGCTCTGGGGTCTGAAACTGGCTCCTTGCTTTGGAAAGAGGACGTGGCCTATTGGTCTCTGCCTGGTTGCTGTGGTTAGTCAGCTTGATGTAAACTCTGCAGCCACCTTCCCGAGGCGAGGACCCGGGCAGTGACAAGCAGCTCCCGGGGCTGGGCTGGCGCCACCCTCGCACAGGGCTCAGTCGCTGCACTCGGGGCCCTGTGTCCTGTCCACTGCGCTGACACCCTTGTGCACACTGCTTCTCCTCAGAAAAAGAAGACCACGACCATCGCAGTGGAGGTGAAGAAGTCCCAGCACAAGTACGTCATCGGTCCAAAGGGCAACTCCCTGCAGGAGATCCTGGAGAGAACCGGGGTCTCCGTGGAGATCCCACCCTCGGACAGCGCCTCTGAGACGGTGATACTGCGAGGCGAGCCCGAGAAGCTGGGGCAGGCACTGACTGAAGTCTACGCCAAGGTGACCTCTCGGGGGTCAGAGGACCAGGGCGGGAAGGGGGCGCTCAGCCTGGCAAGCCCCCCAGCCTGGTGCGCATGGGAGCAGACTCCGCAGACTCATGGCTTTGTTTCCTGGTTCCCTAGGCCAACAGTTTCACCGTCTCCTCCGTCTCTGCTCCCTCCTGGCTCCACCGTTTCATCATCGGCAAGAAAGGGCAGAACCTGGCCAAAATCACTCAGCAGATGCCAAAGGTGAGGGGCCGGTCTCTTCCGTGCCAGGTGGGTGGGGTCGTCCCCTCTCTGGCACTCGCTTTGTCCTGGGTGCCTCTGAAGACCACTGGCGGGTTTTAGAGAGGAGCTGTTGTGTGATTGTCAGCTGGCCCACGGTCACCAGGGAGAGCACAACACATTTTTTTTCAAATGTCCATGTTCCTTTGGGAGAGTGTCTCAAGAAGCACCTCATTTAGCTGTGACAGTGTCGTGATTGTGAGTAGTTACGTCTGAGAAGCCTATGGCGCAGAACGGGCGCTTGGGCTGTGGAGGGGGCGGAGGAGGCCCCTCCCTCCCCCAGTCCCAGTGTCCAGGGAGGCCCCTCCTTTCCCAGTGCCCGGGGAAGCCCCTCGGTGCTCCAGTCCCAGTGCTCCGGGGCTGCAGTAGATCTAGTGGCCCTCGGGGAAGCCCCTCAGTGCTCCAGTCCCAGTGCTCCGGGGGCTGCAGTAGATCTAGTGGCCCTGGCAGGGACCCTGTGCGTGGCGTCTCGCTCCTGTCTTGCTCAGAGTCCTGGTCCCCGCGGGCCAGGGGGCTTGAGCAGTGTGGTGTTGGGGTGCTTCTGCAGTGGTTCTGGTGACACGCAGGGGGCCTTGCTGTTGGCACAGGGTGGTTCCTGCCAAAGCCACAGTAGTCCCCACACCCCCCTCCCCCAACCTGTTCTGGAGCCTGTGGGTGGGCCACGGACCCCGAGGGCAGCCTGGGCTCCGGAGGGGCTTCTGCGCCGTGCTGTCCTCACAGCTGGACGCGTGTTGGTGCGGCAGGTCCACATCGAGTTCACGGAGGGCGAGGACAGGATCACACTGGAAGGCCCCACGGAGGATGTCAGCGTGGCCCAGGAGCAGATCGAGGCCATGGTCAAGGACCTGGTAAGGGGTCCCCAGCCGCACCCCGAGCGCCGGCCGAGCAGGCACAGCCATCAAGGCCTCGGAGGGCCGGGGAGGGCCCGGAGTTCAGGACGGCCCAGGGAGAGGGCCCGCGCCCAGAAGGAGGATGTGTTGGGGGCCCTGCAGCTGAGGGAGCAGGGCAGTGGCAGCCGCTGGCCTCCAGACTTCGGTCATGGCGGCCTGCCTATCTGTGGGGAGATCTGGGCGCGTGTCATGGACTCAGTCTCCACAGCCTTGCTCTGTGTGCCCCCTGCAGATTAACCGGATGGATTACGTGGAGATCAACATTGACCACAAGTTCCACAGACATCTCATTGGGAAGAGCGGAGCCAACAGTGAGTGAGGGGGCGCTCCAGGTTGCCGGGGGGTCCCGTGCAGAGCCTTGGACAGGGCTCCCCGAGGCTAGCGCTGAAGGTGCCTGGGGCCGTGTCGTCACGTTGAGCCAGACCTGCAGGGCTGGGCTCTGCCCGCCAGGGCCCTCGCAGGCGCCACTTGACCACACGCCTGCTGGGCGGACAGCCTCAGCTGAGGACCGAGCCCTGAGTGGGCCAGCAGGCAGCCGCCGAGAGAGCGGTCTGCCCGCGTCCACGGGTGTTGGGCACGGTTCAAAACCCACGCCTCCCCTCAGTGTGGCTGCGCGGCCCCACGGTGCTCTCCAGCCCTGAGCAGCCTGCCCCCGGCTGTGACCCCGCTGCAGGTGGAGGGGGCACCCCGTGAACCTGCCCTCCTGAACTGTACGGTCCTGGCTTGCTCAGAGTCCGCGGGGGCGAGTCGCTGCTGCCCGGCCCATGCACTCACCTTCACAGAAGGTGGGGGCAGGTCCTGACGCTGACTCCTGGTTTCTGTTCCCGGAAGGACAGGCCACTGCGGTGTCTGCCCTGCTTTCTCCTGGTTCACTTGCTCACCTTGATTTTATTTCATGTAAACTCTGCTGCTTGTCTGCTATGTCCTTGGTTCTTGTCCTGCGAGGACCAGCCTAGAGCAGCCCTGCCCCACAGAGACCGCCCCGAGCGGGCAGCTCCCGGGGGTGTCTGCATGTGCACAGCCCCTGCTTGGCACCCCTTTGAGGAGCTTGGTTTCCCTTGACTATCCAGCGTGCAGAACGCTGACCCCGTTTCCTGGTGGGCGAGCTTGGGCCTCTGTTGACGGGGTGACAGGAGGGCTGAACAATCCACTGGTTTTGCAGACAGTGAGGGCTGAAGTCTGTCTAGACAGCGTGGCCCCCATGTGGCTCCATGGGGATCAATGAGGGTGCTCTTATCTTCAGGTACTGTGGACTCCTCTGGGTTTCATGGCTTGTTTTTTACTGTGTCTTTTTGAGAGTAATTTTTTCTAAGCTGTGGAGTATGAGCTGCCACAGTGGTCTCTGTCCACATTAGCGACGCCCCAGCCACGCCCAGCCCAGCATGCTTGGGTGCTGGGCGGCCCTTGCCCTGGGCGTGGAACGCTCTCAGGGAGGCAGCAGCGTGTGGTCCCTCTGGGTGGTGGCTAGTCAGGGCTCCTCGTGGGGCGCGGGAAGGCCTCCCGCCCTTGTGCCTGTGGATAGTGGCTTGGGTCGGGGCAGGGTGGCTCTGCGCCCAGTGGTGTCTGCCGTGTCCCCAGTAAACAGGATCAAGGACCAGTGCAAGGTGTCCGTGCGCATCCCTCCCGACAGCGAGAAGAGCAGCCTGATCCGCATCGAGGGTGACCCGCAGGGCGTGCGGCAGGCCAAGCGGGAGCTGCTGGAGCTCGCCTCCCCCC
>NW_011493264.1:36388-43000 GCF_000754665.1 Bison bison bison | reverse complement strand
CTGGAGCTCGCCTCCCGCATGGTAAGCCCGGCTAGCCCGCGCTGCGCCCCTGCGGCGGGTCGGTGGCCTTCCCTGATGCAGCGCCCAGCGGCAGGGGCGTGCTGGCACCCCACTGGTTCCCACGTGCAGCTGCTGTTGAGGCTCATGGCCTGCGTTGTCTGCACAGCGGGCAGGGGGGAATGTCTCTCCCCTCCCCCAGACCAAGCTGCAGCCTCCACGCAGGAGCAGACAGGTGTCTCCCTGCTCTACATGTCTGATCCGGAACCCCGGTGTTGTGGACAGGGGCTGCTTGGCTGGTGGCGTGTCCCCACGTCCCAGCTCTGCTCGCTCCTCTGTGCAGTGTTTCCCCTGACGGGGGAGCCAGCCCCTAGAGGAGGCTGTGGGCCGCGGGGCTTGCAGCCTCTCCCGTGCTTGTCCATGCAGGGGAACGTCTGAGCCACTCTCTGCAGGAGGCCCGGCTCCCAACCGCAGGCAGATGCGCTGGCTGAGTGCTGCGGGCTCGCTGCTGGGTAGAGGGCCCCGCTCAGCTTTGTGCTGTGCCTGGCTCCCGCAAGAGCGTGCGCTGCAGCCGCTGGTGGAGACCACGGGGGCCCTGTGGGGCGCTCTGCCCGGAGCGACACCCGGGGCTGCACCTGGACCCCTCAGTGTGCTCTCTCGTGTGTTTAGGAGAACGAGCGTACCAAGGACCTAATCATCGAGCAGAGATTTCATCGCACGATCATCGGGCAGAAGGGTGAACGGATCCGTGAAATTCGGGACAAATTCCCGGAGGTAAAGTGTCCCCAGCGGCGCCCTTCACCGCCGTCTAATCGGCAGTTGGAAAAGGGGCTCCGTATTGTGGGGTCCAGTCCTTGCTGATTATTGAACTTGACCTCCCGATCATTTGTTCTAGGTTATCATCAACTTTCCAGACCCAGCACAAAAAAGCGATATTGTTCAACTCAGAGGGCCCAAGAACGAGGTGGAGAAATGCACAAAATACATGCAGAAGATGGTGGCAGACCTGGTAAGGGACACTTCCATCTTTTGTCGGAACAGCGTCTCGGGTGGTGTGGGGCCGGGGGTCCCCCGCACCCGCTTCAGGGAGCACGCTTGGGTGCCCGCCCTCAGCGTTCAGACCGGCAGAAAGGGTTGTGACCTCCGTGTCCGGTGGGGGTCAGTGGGGGACCACCTTGCCTTGCAGGTTACTTTGTTTCCTGGGGGGTCCTCAGATACCTGGTAAGCAGAGGGGTCTGCTTAGTTGCACGAGGCATCGTTTACTGATTGGTCATTTTTCTGAAAACTTGGACCATGAGGAAGTGGTTTGGAAAGTGCTGAGGGGGCGGGCGGCCAGTGCCCGGGGGCTCCCGGCGGTTTTCTGGGGCTCAGCTTGACCCCCTCAGGAGGCGCTGCTGGGTGGCAGGAAGTCCCGCGACCCTCCTTTGTGTGTGCCACGCTCACACCTGGGCTTGAGTTGTGGCCTCTGGGCCTGTCCAGGCTGTGAGCCGTGGGTGTGAGGGCGCCTTCCCCAGGCGTGGGGGCCTCTGACCAGGCCCTGCAGCAGCCAGACAGGCACACTGGTTAGTCAGTCAGCTGTGGGCTCAGTTGCCTCCTGGCAGACCTTGGGGTCGGACAGGGAGGGGAGTGGGCCCTGGCCTGTCCGCGTCACAGGAGCCCGTCCTCTGGCCTTCGGGCCTGGGAGGGTCGCTTCACTCGACCTATTGTGCCATCCTTGGTTTTTAAGGTGGAAAACAGCTACTCGATTTCTGTTCCGATCTTCAAGCAATTCCACAAGAACATCATCGGGAAGGGAGGCGCAAACATTAAAAAGGTGACTGCCGGCGCATCTGCCCGCGCCTCACCTCTGCCCGCCCTGCCCCGAGCCCTGCCCTGAGCTGGCCTAGGTTTTAATGCGGGATCAGGGGGGAGGTGGCATCGCTCCTCACAGGCCTCTCTCCTTGCAGATTCGGGAAGAAAGCAACACCAAAATCGACCTTCCAGCAGAGAACAGCAACTCGGAGACCATCGTCATCACTGGCAAGCGGGCCAACTGTGAGGCCGCCCGCAGCCGCATCCTGTCCATCCAGAAGGACCTGGTAAGGGGCGGGCACGGGCGGGCCAGCAGCCTGCCGCCTGTCCCCGGCACCGGAAAGCCCACACTTTCTTTCTCTTTGGGGGTTTTTTGAGAGAGTGAGAGGCAAGAAAAGGCCGGTGTAGAGAGTGCAGTTTGAGTTTTACCGTGTGTGTGCTCCTAGGGGTCCCCGCCACAGCACCCTTGGGGGTCCAGTGCGTGCACTGTCCTTCTGCAGACACCCCTGCCCCCGCGCCCCGTTCTTTTGACGACGCCCTGCCACGTGCTGGGAGCTGCTGCTGTCTGCCGTCTCTGTGCCATCTGTGTCATTTCCTTCGGCCCCCTTTCGACCGGTGTTTTGTGGCTCCGCCCCCCGCTTCGGGCCTGTGGCTGGGGTTTCGTGGCTCTGTTTCCCTCTTTGGGCCTGTCTGTTTTCCTGTGTGATGTCAGTGGTTGCTCCAGGGGTTGGGGCGTCTTCGGCTGACTCAGTGCTGCTTGGAATGCAGGGTGAGGGCCTGAGAACGGTGGGCACACCACCACTGTGCTGTCCGCACGCTGAAAGCCCACACGCTTTTGTGGGCTTTTGTGTTTAAATGTCCAGTTATCTTTTAGAAGGGTCGAATAATACGAAACGTCCGGACGCACGTACTTGGCACGTAGACGTACCTCCGGCTCAAGCGCCCATCACTTCCCTCTCGAGCCCACGCGGCCCCTGAGCCTCCGCTGGCCCCACGGTCGGCCTTCCCAGAACGTCACACAGTTGGGATGCCGTGTGGCCGTTTCCAGTTGACCTCTCTCACTTGGTGATAGGATGGCTGTGTGGTGTGACAGCGCGCGTTTCTGTAAGAAGCGCCTTCTGCGGTGGCGGCACCTCCTGGCGTCCCCGGCAGCCTCCACGCCTCAGGCCGGGGGCAGCGTCCTGTCCTGTGCCTGCGTGTCTCCCGTGTGGCTCATAAGACAGCTAGTGTCGCCCTGCCGTTTCTGCTCTGCTGGCTTGTCTGACGATGATCCCAGTCTCTAGCAAGTTCTCATGTGTCTTAGTGTCATTTCATTCGTGTTTCTTGGCTTGGAGTTTCTCAGACTTCTTGGATATGTGAGTTTAGAGTTGTCCTGAAATCCGGAAAGATTTGGGGACTTCCCTGGTGGTGCTAAGACTGCACTTCAAGTACAAAGGGAGCAGGGCCAGTCCCTGGTTGGGGCATGTAGATAAGACCCCACATGCCGTGCAGGGTGGCCAAAAAAGAAAACCCGACCAGAGAAACCAACAATCAGTAGGATTTATGTCACTTTGCATGTGTCGTCCTCCCCTCTGCAAGTTCAGCTTCGACCCTTTGTTTTTATGCCTGACACGATCAGCCTTGCCTTTGGCTTCTGGACCACGTGCAGTGTCGTGGAAATAGCTGTTCAGTGTCCTGGGCCACTGGCTCTGTCTCATTTCGGGCTGTTCTCCATTGTTCATTCCCGTGATGGCTCATTTTTTCTCATTTCTTTTCATGCCCAGTTTTTCTGTTTGTTTTTATGGAATGCCAGATATTACAAAGTTTACTTTGGTGTATAATAGGTATTTTCTGCGTTCCTGTAACGCGTCTTCAGGCTTTGTTATTTCACAGCACTTTGCTCCTTTTGGGCTTGGGGTTTAGACTTGTCAGGTGGGGTCACAGTGCCGAGTCGAGAGCCAGTGGCTTCCCCAGCGCAGCCAGGCTCCCTGCACATCCCGCCGTGAGCCTGCAGTGCTCCGGCTGCCCACCCCCTGCGCATCCCACCGTGAGCCTGCAGGGCCCCCTGGACAGTCGGCGTTGCGTCCTTGGTGTGGGACTTGCCCGGGAGCAGGGCCAGGTGTGGGCTGCTGGCTCCGCCTCCAGCATCTCACCATGTGCCCGGAGGAGGAGAGCGCAGTCCCGCCTTGACTCGGGGCAGGGTCCTGGCTTACAGGGCGCTCGGGCAGGCCGGCCCTGGGGCCTCACAGGCTCCCTCGTGTTGCATGTGATTCCAGGCCAACATCGCCGAGGTGGAGGTGTCCATCCCCGCACGACTGCACAACTCGCTCATCGGCACCAAGGGCCGCCTCATCCGCTCCATCATGGAGGAGTGCGGTGGGGTCCACATCCACTTCCCCGTGGAGGGCTCAGGCAGCGACACCGTGGTCATCAGGGGCCCGTCCTCGGACGTGGAGAAGGCCCGGAAGCAGCTGCTGCACCTGGCAGAGGAGAAGGTGAGCGCTGAGCGCGGCGGTCTGCCCTCGCGTCCCGCTGGGTCCTGCACAGCCTGTCTCTGCGGCAGGTGGGAGCACATCTGTGCACACGCGCGTGTCTCCTGAAGGGCCTCTCCAGGCCGGAGGCCTGCATGTTCAGTGGAGAAAACTTGCTGTTGGGCTCGTTATTTGGGGCTTTTCCCTCCTGAGTATGATTTGCGTACAGGAAGTCTCCGCGTGTAGTTCTGGGTTAATGGCTCACGCTCGTGGGACCCCCCACTCAGAAATGTCCTTCGCCAGGCACCGCCTCCCAGCCTCCGCTGACCCGGGCACGCTGCCTCTCTGTCTCAGCACCCCTGCGGCTGTTTCTGGCCTCCGCTGTCTCAGCAGCGTGCCATGGGGTGACTGCCGCAAGGTAGCTCAGGGCCCTCAGCGTTGTGCTTGTTGAAACTGCCCCGGCTCCTCCGGGCTCTCTGCCTTCCCGTGTGCGTTGGAACCAGGCTCTCAGTGTCTTGGGCAAGTCTGTCTTGGATCCCGACTGGAGCTGTGTTGAGTCTGAAGATCAGATCCCAGAGGACTGCCACCCCGACAGTTTGGGTCCTCCAGGGTTTACACTGCTTGATTTTTCACTGGTGCTGTGTCATTCTTAGCATGAAAATCTTGTTCATTGTGTTTGGCTTGTCTTTTTTGATTTTTAGTGGAATTATAAATGGTGCTGTTTTACCCGTTTCCGTTTGTGGCGCTTACAGGCGTAGACTGGAGTTCTGCATTCGGGCCGTGCTTCTGGTCTGCAGCCCGCTTGTTAGTGCCAGCACCTTTCCTTGCGGATTCTGACGAGTTTTCTCTGTGAAGCACACCATCTGTGGATGGCAGTTGCAGTCCTTCCTTGCTGATACGCGCCTGCGTGTCTCCTTTGATGGTGCCGCTTGTGCCCGTGTGCTGTTGGGCAGCGTGGCGAGCAGACAGCCTGGCTGGCTGGCCGCGCCGTGAGGCGGGCTGGGTCTTTGGCAGCTCTTCCAGCTGAGGAAGTCCCTTCTGTGCTTGGTTTGCAGAGAGTCTTTATCAGGAATAGGTATGGGATCTGTTGAGATGCTTGCCTGGTTTTTCTTTCTCTGATATAAATACAAGCTGGTTTAGTGTCTGACCACCCTGGAGTTTCTAGGGTGGGCCTGCTTGGGGATGATGCACCCTTTTATCACGTTGTAGGGATGGGCTCCCTGACTCTTAGATTTTTTTAAATGCTGCTGTTTAAGTGTCTGAAAAGTTGAAGATTTTCAGTGGTGGTTTGTGAAACCAGCACTTACAGATAACAATTCAGTTATTTGCTGTTCAGCTTGGGGGCTGGTTTCACGACAAGAAAAAGGAAAGAGTGCCCACTGTGGGCTTGTCTGCCTGGGGGAGTGTCCTCTTGAGTTCTGCAGACCCCCTGCCAGAGGATCGCTCAGCAAGGTCACTGGTCCGGGACTTCTCCTGGGCTCTGGTTCCATGGTCAGATACGGCCTTGGTTGGCTTGGCTGTCTCTGAGCTGGGTGCATGGGTCACCTGGAGCCCTGGGAGTGAGCACTGGACGAGGCGCTGTCGGCTGGGGTCAGGCGGTGTGGGGCTGCCCAGGCCTGGAGATGTTCTGGGCAGGCTGTGGGCTTCCTGCTATGCGGGTGCAGCCCTCCCCGCAACGTCCCCTTGCAGAGGGAGGTGGGAACAGCTTTCAGAGGCGCAGGCTGCTGTTGGGGGCAGGCCTGGGGTTCTCGTTCGTGCAGGGAAGGGAAGGCACATGCTGCCTGGTCTGGGTGTCCGCGGTGAGACCTGAGCAGCCCCGTTTGGAAGGTCGTTGGTGGCCGTGTGAGGAGAACTCCCCCACCCTGCTGTCCCTGGGGCCGCATAGGCGGCACCAGGCCAACGAAGCTGGATTGGTTTGTGCAGCAAACCAAAAGCTTCACAGTTGACATCCGCGCCAAGCCCGAGTACCACAAGTTCCTCATCGGCAAAGGGGGCGGGAAGATCCGCAAGGTGCGGGACAGCACCGGGGCGCGCATTGTCTTCCCGGCGGCCGAGGACCGCGAGCAGGACCTGATCACCATCATCGGGAAGGAGGATGCTGTCAGGGAGGCCCAGCGGGAGCTGGAGGCGCTCATCCAGAACCTGGTGAGCTGGGCGGGCGAGGCTGGGCCGGGAGGCGGGCGGCAGGCGGGCGGGGGCTCATGCCGCACCCTTCCCAACGCCCCAGGACAACGTGGTTGAAGACTGCATGCTGGTGGACCCCAAGCACCACCGCCACTTCGTCATCCGGAGAGGCCAGGTGCTGCGGGAGATCGCCGAGGAGTACGGCGGGGGGATGGTCAGCTTTCCGCGCTCCGGCACGCAGAGCGACAAG
>NW_011493264.1:27382-36288 GCF_000754665.1 Bison bison bison | reverse complement strand
CGACAAGGTCACCCTCAAGGGCGCCAAGGACTGCGTGGAGGCGGCCAAGAAGCGCATCCAGGAGATCATCGAGGACCTGGTGGGCCCCCAGCGTGGCGGGCTCAGGCCCTGACGGGCGGTTGCTCCCTGCCCTCACAGGCCCAGCCCCTGCCTGCCCCCTCCTGGGTGGGGAGTCAGACCCAGGGAAAAGGCGCAGCAGGGCAGACAGAGCCCAGCCTCTGAGGGCCCCTGGCTGTGCGGCGGGGCGGGGGCCTCCCTGTGGCCCTACCCCGGGCCACTGCGACCAGTGGCCTTGGGGGAGGGAGGCAGAAGTGGTGTGGCCGTGAACTTGGCCCTGAGCAACTGACCTTGACTTGACTTCTCTTTTTTGCTCTGTCTCCTCCCAGGAAGCCCAGGTGACCATAGAATGCACCATACCCCAGAAATTCCATCGATCGGTCATGGGCCCTAAAGGTTCCAAGATCCAGCAGATCACCCGGGACTATAACGTTCAAATTAAATTCCCAGACAGAGAAGAGAACCCAGGTGGGTCCTGGCTGGGGGAGGCGGGGGCTGTCGGCTGTCCGGGGGCTTCCAGAGGCTCAGGGTCGCTCTGGCCTGTCGGAGCAGGCGGTGTTGTGGTTGCAGGGCGATGAAGGGCCCTTCGGACGTCCTCAGGGTTCCCAGCGGCTAGTGACCTGGCCCGGGAGAGCCTCCCGCGCGGGAGGAGGTGAATCTCCTGTCTTCCTCAGAAGAGCTTGGGCTACAAGTTCAACCATATTTGTTGCGTTTACGTTTTCCACTCGAATGTTCACTAATTTTGAAACAACCTCACGTTAAAGAAGAGCTGCACAGGAAGGTGTAGAGATGAGTCTGCGCTCACCACCTGGCTTACACACGGCACGCTTTTTCTTTCTGAGTCGTCTGTGTGTCCGCTTCAGGCCCACCCCTCACCCACGCGGCTTCCTCGCGAGGACGAGGACTCGAGGGGCGTCGGGGAGCCTGGCTCGTGCGACCCGTGCGCTCAGAGCCGTGTGCCCCTGTGTCCTCTCGCGGGCTCTGCCCGCCTGGTTGCTGCTGCCTTGGGCGGCTGCGTCTCTGTTCCTGTCTCCTGGACGCTGTCTTGCTCCACGAGTGTCCTTTGGTTGTTTTGGTCACGTCTGGTTCCCATGTGGAACCCCTGGACCCCGCCAGCCGCTGTCAGCCCCAGCGTGCTTGCACTGTGCGTGCTGTCCTCCTGACGTGAGGGGCAGGCGTTACCGCGTCCCCATCCGGTCCTGTTCTCAAGCCACCTCCGCCTGGCGGTGGTCTCCTCCCTTCTCAGCGGGCCCTGCTCCGCCTCCCCCTGCAGCCCCTGAGGCAGGTGTGGAGGCCCGGCCCCCCACCCCATCCCGTCCTCCCGAGGCACCTTGGGGGTGCTGGGCCCTGGGCGTGCGCGGCCTGAGCTGCTCCTCCATGTCCCTAGGGCACAGCGTGGAGCCTGCTGTCCACGAGAACGGCGAGGATGCCGCAGAGGGGAGAGAGGGCAAGGAGGCTGAGCCTGGCTCCCCCAGAAGGTGCGACATCATCGTCATTTCCGGCCGGAAGGAGAAGTGCGAGGCGGCCAAGGAAGCCCTGGAGGTGGGCTTGGACCCCACTCAGCCCCGCCCCCGGCCCTCAGCAGGGAGCTGGCGCAGATCTGAGACCTGAGCACCTGGGCTCGCGTTAGGGGCGGAGCTGCTGGCCTGGGGCCACAGACAAGCACAGCTGGTGGGGCTCGGGCACCGCCCTGCCCCGGCCCCCTCCCCTGGCCCCTCCCCGCAGTGTGCAGGGTCCCGAGGGGCAGCACTCAGTGAGCCCCAGCGCCGTGGACGGGATTGAGGGTCCTGTCGTGATGCGAGGACAAGCGGGAAACAGACGGGTTCCCAGGGCGGGCAGGCTGCAGAGATGACAGGGGTCTTAAGCGCTGCACCAGGAGGGGGCCGTGGTCCCGGGCGGAGTCCCGTTGCTCTGACCTTCTCTAGGGTCTCTGAGGCCAGGATCAGGGTGCGCCTCTGTGTGGCCCCAGCCCCTCTGTGGGCTCCCAGACCCCGAGGCCCTGGGCTTGCACAGCTCTGCTTCTCCTAGGGGCTGCTGCACCCCCCACCCTTTCCCGTGTCCCTTCACATGGAGAGTGGCGCTCTGCCCAGCTGGGGCAGCATGGAAGGTTCTAGAGAGCATCTCATTCCCACAGGGCTCTTCCCTGTGCCCCTGGGAGGCCTGCTGCTGAGCCCATGAGCTCCCCACCCCCACCCTCAGGCCTGACCCCAGCCCTGTCCTGCAGGCGCTGGTTCCCGTCACCATTGAAGTGGAGGTGCCCTTTGACCTTCACCGCTATATCATTGGCCAGAAGGGAAGTGGGATACGCAAGATGATGGACGAGTTTGAGGTAAAGCCGCTCTGCAGGTTGTCTCCCCGGAGGCCGGGTGCTGGGAGGGGGTGCCGTGCTCCTGCCTGCTCCCCGAGCTGAGCTCTTCCCCCCACCCTCCCCATCCCGAGGCTGAGCTGTGTCCCCAGGGACGCCCTCTGCAGCAGGCCTGCCCCCGTCTCCACGCAGGTGAACATTCACGTCCCGGCGCCTGAGCTGCAGTCTGACATCATCGCCATCACGGGCCTGGCTGCGCACCTGGACCGGGCCAAGGCGGGGCTGCTGGAGCGGGTCAAGGAGCTGCAGGCCGAGCAGGAGGACCGGGTGAGGGCCGGGCGTCCCGGGGCCGAGCCCCTCGCACCCAGGCCGGCCCTCAGCCGGGCTTCGGGCGGCCGAGACAGTGCCGGCTGACCCTGTGTCGCAGCCCAGGGTCCTGCGGGCCGGGAGCTCCCACTGAGGGTGGTGACGGGGGCCTGGCCCTCTTTTACGAAGACAGCAGCAGTTGGACTTGGTGTCGTTAGCTGTGTGTTAAATAAATATGAAGACCTTTGCCAGCCTTCCAGGGAGGGTTCAGCTGGGGAGGCCCGGGTGCCAGGAGAGGCCCCAGCGTGTGCCCGTGGTCCCGGCAGCCCTGCCAGCACCCGGGGTGCCGTCTCCTTGCTGACGGGGACGCGAGAAACCCCTGTGCCTCTGGAGCTGGCGTGACGCCAGGCGGGTCCTGTGCAGCCCGAAGCCCCTTGCGGATAGTGTGGGGGTGACAGGAGCTCACACACGTCAGGTCGGCCTTGAACGCGGTGCCGGCCTTGGGGTCCCCTCTGCCCAGAGCGCAGCCTGAACTTCTGGCTGTGGACGTCCTTGTGCACTTTAGTTCCCTTCTGTGGGTCCGCTCTTCTTGTCTGGTTTGGGGATTTGGGGCCTGCTCGCGTCCCACCACCCTGACAGCCCAGCTTGCACACTCACTCGTCCCAAACCCAGGAGGTAGAGCCGGGCCGGCGCTGTGCCCGGTCCACCTGAAGGCCTGTGCTCGCGGTAGCGGCGTCCTCGGGCCTTTGGTTCGGTTGCTGGGGGGCGGGCCACAGAGCTCAGCTGCAAAGCCAAGCCTTGTTCTTGGTGCAGAGTGATGCGATGCCCGCGGGCAGAGGATGGAGGGGCGACGACGGTGAGGGCCGGGGTGGAAGCGCTCCTGCCTCACTGAGCCTTGTCTCGTCGGCAGGCTTTACGGAGCTTTAAGCTGAGTGTCACTGTGGACCCCAAATACCACCCCAAGATCATCGGGAGGAAGGGGGCGGTGATCACCCAGATCCGCCTGGAGCATGACGTGAACATCCAGTTTCCTGATAAGGACGATGGGAGCCAGGTAGGGGGCCGGGGGCCTGCCCTGCTGTGGCCTGGCGGCGTCTCTCTCCCGGGCAGCTCTCAGTTCCTGCTCCTGTCTAGCCCCCAGATGTTCATCGTCGTGCTCGGGTCCTTGGCACTGTGGCGTGTCCTTCTCCGGGTCATAGTATTTTTTCCTGTTCTGAGGGGCATGGCCTCAAGTTGGAGTTTCTTGTCTCCTCCTTTCTGCTTTGAGTCCTCCCTTTCTCTGCTGGTGTTTTCGGGTCTGGCGTCTCACGTTGGCTGAGGGTGGGGTGCCAGCCGCAGCGTCTGCACCTACTCTCCAGGCCTCAGTCTCCAGTGGAGGGCCTTCCCTACACCCTGGCCGTCCGGCATCTGCTCGTCTGTGCCCGCGCCCTCAGCCCGTGGTGGCGACTGTCCTTGTCGGGGGAGGCGGGGGTGCTGCCACCCTGCCCGGCCGCCGGTCTTCCCTTCAGGCGCAGCCCGCCGTGAGCACCTGCTCCTCGTGGCACCCTCGTGGTGCATGCCCCTGGTGCTCGCGGTCAGGTGTCCCTGGGGTGCCCTCTTCTGACCAGATCCTCTCTCAGCCCCAGGACCAAATCACCATCACAGGCTACGAGAAGAACACAGAGGCTGCCCGGGACGCCATCCTGAAGATCGTGGGTGAGCTTGAACAGATGGTTTCTGAGGACGTCCCGCTAGACCACCGCGTTCACGCCCGCATCATCGGTGCCCGTGGCAAAGCCATCCGCAAAATCATGGATGAGTTCAAGGTGAGTCCCTAAGCTGAGCCTGGAGTGCGGCTCATCCTCAGAGCAGGCGGGGAGATGGGCCGCACACCCCCAAACTGTCGGAGACCCAAGGCTCAGGTGGTGAGGTGCTGTGGGGTCACAGCGGGGACAGCTGGCACTTGTGGGCAGTGAGCGGCGGGCTCTGCGTCCGGAGGAGCGTGAACTCTGAATGGCAGGGGGCCCTCCACTAGAAGGGGGCCGTGCGCTCACGCACAGCGGGGCCTCGCCCACCCTGGCTGTGTGCACTCCTTCCAGGTGGACATCCGCTTCCCGCAGAGTGGGGCGCCCGACCCCAACTGCGTGACCGTGACGGGGCTCCCAGAGAACGTGGAGGAAGCCATCGACCACATCCTCAACCTGGAGGAGGAATACGTGAGTCTTGCGGGGGCGGCTGGCCCCGACGGCCCAGGGTGATGGGCCCCCGGGGCCGGGACGGGCTCCCCTGCCGCAAACTGACGCCGCCTGTGCCCCCAGCTGGCCGACGTGGTGGACAGCGAGGCGCTGCAGCTGTACCTGAAGCCCCCAGCCCACGAGGAGTCCAAGGCGCCGTCCAAGGGCTTTGTCGTTCGCGATGCCCCCTGGACCGCCAGCAGCAGCGAGAAGGTGAGGCCTTGGCCCCGGCGTCCCGCGCTTGTGCTGTCCCGGGCACTGCTGTGGGGCGGCTGTCCCTGAAGCCGTGTGCTCCCCGACAGGCTCCCGACATGAGCAGCTCCGAGGAGTTCCCCAGCTTCGGGGCTCAGGTGGCCCCCAAGACCCTGCCTTGGGGCCCCAAGCGATAATGACCAAGGAGCAGCACCTGCCCCGCGAGGGTCCGTCTCACTCTGACCCAGCGGCTGGACCCTGCGTATGTGTCGATCCCGCCCGCCCTGAGGTCTCACAGCGAAGCCAGCAGCCCCGGCCCGGCCCTGCGCTCGGCACCTCGTGAACACTAAGGAGGCCGTGGTTCGGAGTCCCCCCGCTCAGCGGCCAAGCTCCCGCCCGCCGGGAGAGCCCGCAGCTGCGGCCGCACCTGCTTCCTGTCATGACCTCAGGAAATAAATTTCCTTGACTTTATAAAAGCCAAACGTTTGCCCTCGTCCTTTCCCACCTCTCTCTCCCCTGCCTGCCGCAGACGTCCTCCGCGAGGACCACCCGCCTCTTCCAGCTGCTGGAAAGCCCGCTGACCCCGACCCCGGGGTCGAGGGGAGGCCCCGTGTGCACACTGGGTGTCACTGGCCCAAGCGAGAGCCCGGGGCCGCCCGAGGACCAGGAGGCCGGTGGGGCGGCTCTCAGACGGCCTGGCCTCCACGTCGGGCCTCCACCCCAGACCGCCCAGCCCCGCAGGCAGAGCCGAGGCCGCAGGGCAGGGCTCTGAGGAATGCAGGCGGGGGTGAGGGAGCTGGGACCCCCACCCCTCCACTGAGGCCCCCCTCCCTGCAGCAGGCCTGTTTGCTCTTCTGCACCACCTTCAGCTCCCCGCGCCCACCAGCCCCTGGCTCCACCACCCTCCCCGCCCCTGGCCCCCCAGTCCACTGGGTTCCAGGCCTCGCCCTCCCTGACCCCTGCAGTCCAGAGTGGGGAGTGCGCAGGCCACCCCCCAGACGTCCTCAGACGCATGTACGAGAGGTAAGCGGCTGGCCCTGGGGTGCAGAGGCTGTCCTAGCCGGCGGAGGACCGTATCCTTCTCAGGAGTCTGGTGGGCTGGTCCAGGCGGCAGCCCCAGGTCTCCGTAGGGCAGGCTGCTTGGTGAAGGGGAAGGTGGGGCCCTGGGCCCTGGGCCATCTGTCTCCCGGAGGTGACGGGCCACTCTGAGTTGTCCGGTCCGTGGTCTCCGACCTCCTGGAGAAGCTGACTGTGTCCTCAGGAGGGTCACCACTGCTTAGCCCACCTTCTGCCCCACCCCCACCCCATGGGGGGTTTTTCTCTCATTTATTAACTCAGGCTCAGTCACCTTGACTGCAATTCCTGAACAGACCAAGAGTAGTCTCCCCACTGCAAGTCCCCACTGGCCCACGTGGCCTTGAACATGCCCGTCCGTAAAGTGGGGCCGACGGGGCCTGTGTGCGGCCCCAGACGAGGCGGAGCCGATGGCCGGGGAGGGCAGAAGGGTGCCCTCCCGCCTCCCCAGGGGTGCCTGTCCCTGGGAGCCCCTCCTCTGTCCGCAGGGTCTCGGGGCCTCTCCCGGGTCAGCTCCCTTCCCATGAGAGACTTGGCGCGTGTGTGTTTGTTGCGAAGCCCCGGCCCTCACTGTGCCTGGGCTGATGGTGATCGAAGGTCACATGGTGACTGACCCGGCCTGTGCCCTGCGGCCTCCGGGGCTGCGAGCACCTGACGTGTGTCCAGCTCCTCTTCGAATGTCTTCCGTGTCACATGTGTCCGTAGCTACCATCCATCCCTTGGCCTTAGCTTTGAAATCTGGAGATTATATGCAAACGTGTGTGAAGGCTCGTGAATATGGATGACACTGGAATTTTATAAATCCTAAAATAAAACCCAAACTGGATACAGTGTGCTGAGACTCGTCTTATCACGCCCTGCCGAGCTCAGTCTCAGGGAACCAGGCGTGTCTGGCATGCTCTGGAGGGTCACTAGGCACCCACAGATGCTTGGTGCGGCCCCCCAGCTGGCACAGGGTCCTCAGTCCTGAACCAACGGCTTCGCAGGAGCCAGGGCGCTGGGAGGCGTCACAGTTGGGGGCAGACGGTGACCCGACACCTTCCAGGGCACCAGGGGGTGGGGACGAGAGTTTGATGGCAGCCAGGTAGGATGGGTAAGTGGTCTTCATTCAGGGGGCATCACACAGCAGAGTGCTGTCAGGAAGGCTCATGGTGGTGTGCCCCCCAGAAGAGGTCACACCTAGGGGTCCTGACCCTGAGGCCAAGGTGTGACCACTTCAGGCGGGAAAGGAAGGCGGTGGGGGCAGGCCCTGCCAGGCACCACACCCCAGTGACCAGGGCTGTATCTTTGTATGAATGCTGGTTACGCTGGTGTGCTCACTTCATGCAAGCCCAAGATTTCTTACATCTCCGTAAGTGAAAGAAAGTGAAGTCGCTCAGTCGTGTCCGACTCTTTGCGACCCCGTGGACTGCAGCCTACCAGGCTCCTCTGTCCATGGGATTTTCCAGGCAATAGTACTGGAGTGGATTGCCATTGCCTTCTCCAGGGGATCTTTCCAACCCAGGGATCGAACCCAGGTCTCCCGCATTGTAGACGCTTTACCGTCTGAGCCACTGGGGAGGTAGACGTCTCCAGAAGTTTACTTTTGAAAGTCTGAAACAGCAGAAACCACCACCTGGGAGAAAACGCCTGTGGGTCTTGTAACAAGGACACGTGCGCAGCCCACCGCCCACACACAGAAGGCCGGCTCGCTTTCTGGATACTGTGTGAGCAAGCAGCTGCCCCTAGTCTCAACCCCCTCCCTGCTCAGGAAATAGTTGGTGCTGCCTGAGGCCCGGACCTGTGGGTTTTATGAAGGCGTCGACTGGCAGTTCTGGGGAGGAGCTCGGCGGACTGCAGTGCGTCCAAGCAGTTTAAAAACCACGTGTCCATTTTCACAGTGCTGTGCGCCCTGAGGAGCGCTCCCCTGAGGGAGTCACAAGTGGGCACTGTCTCCTGGCGTCTGTGCCGCGGGGCTTGCAGCCAGAGAGCAGAGGACAGTGAGCAGCCGGCAAGGCTGGGGGTGCTGTGTGATCGGCGCTCAGAGGAGGCAGACGCAGGGCGCTCACGAAGACAGGCGGTGGGTGAAGTCCAGCTGCAGGTGCCGTGAAGCTCCCCGTCCTGAAGACGACCCCATGCAGACAGACGGGAAGACTTGGAGAAGGAGATCTACCAACACAGGAGTGAATGTCCTTTCCTCCAATTGCTTCAAGGAATAAAGTTCAGTCTCCCTCCAAACCTTCCCCATCGAGGCACTCGCCACCGCAAGGCTGCTGCTGGCCCCAGGCTGGCGGGAGCCCGGTGCTGCCACAGGAAGCGCTGGAAGGGCTGCTCAGAGGCTGTGGACAGGCTGGAAGGGAAAGGCGCCCGAACTGCAGGCCTTGTCAGAGGAGGGGACTGCAGGGGCCCTGGGGCGGGGTGAGCAGACTCAGCTGTGGCCCAGAACAGTCTGGGTTGGGGCTGCCAGCTGGGGTATGTGAGGGGCAGGCCAGACAGCCGGGCTGGCGGGAGAGGGGACACCACCGTTTGAGAGGCAGCAGATACAGGGAGGGCCATACGGAAGACCCCAAGTCCATCAGCTTGAGGGGAGATGAGCCCCATTCAGGGCTGAGGGGGGCAGATGAGTGAAGCCGGTGGAGGCCACCTCCTGTGCCTACAAGGCCAGGGATGGGGGAGGGGGGCAGGTGAAGGCGGGAGAGGCCGGTGAAGGGTGGGGGCACGATGTGAGGGGGGCAGCACCTTAGCTTTGGAGCCATCCTGCCTGGGTGAGGGGGGAGGTG
>NW_011493264.1:23468-25750 GCF_000754665.1 Bison bison bison | reverse complement strand
CAGGTGGATCTCCACCCAATTGCTGAGCAGCGCGAAGAGCGGCGCGAGCGGGCAGGCGGCCCCGAAGGTGGTAACGAAGCCGAACTGCAGGACTGCGGGGATAAGGGTCACCGTCAGGCCCTCCGGTGGCCACGGCGCGCTACCCTGACTTCCGCCCGCCGGGTTTCATCCGGTGATAAGGACCACGCGCACCTGAGACCAGTGGCCAGACACTGCCCACCGTAAACCCTTCACCGCGCCCTTCAGGGAGGCGTGGGACCACCCCTGCCTGTGCCCACAGTCCCTGCTTTTACTCACCCCACAGGCTCCAAGGCATGGCCCCCTTCTCCCTGAAGCCTCCCCGGAATGCTCTCACAGAGCTGGGTGTGTTTCTGGCTGGTCCCCGGCCTCCCCCTGCCGCCTGTGGTCTGGGACTTTAACTGTCCTTCCCGGGCTGTGCCCGCCCTGTGGACTCGTGGCAAGATTCTAGGAAGGGGCTCCTTGAAAGGGGCACCTTGCTCTTATGTAAGATTCCTAAGGAGAGCCTGGGGCCCGGCGGCCTTCCGTCCAGTGGTCGCCCGCTCACGTTATGAAGAAGCACGTCCCTCCCTGTGTGCCTTCTGCCCTCTTCCTCCGCAGAACGAAGCCACTGGCGTCACCGCTGTTGCTCTGGCCGCCGGAGGCTCAGAGCAATGCCTTGCTCAGATGCAGCACTTTTGACTGTGCAGCGGTTCTCCCCTCTGTCATCAAACAGAAGGGCTGCGTGAGACACGGACCCTGGCCTCAAAAAGTGCAGCCACCCCATCCATGTGGGGGATAAACCCCGAACACAGGCCCCCTCCTGGCAAGGGCACTGGAGGGTCCAGCAAAGAGTGTGGGCATCGAAAAGCTGTCCAGAGAAGCCCAGTTCCCCAGTGCTGCCTCCGTGCAACCTCGCCCCGGCCAGAGCACCCTCACTGCTCTCCTCACGCCCTGCGCAGGGCTCTGGCCCCGGTGTTCAGGGGCGGGAGGAGATGAAGGCCACTCCAAGTGAGCCCCATCGGGGGCCCCAGGTCCTCTCTGAGTCCCTGGACCTGGGGCGCTGCCCCTCCTGCCCTCAGCCAGCCTTTCTTGAGTGCTCCCCGCCATGGCCCCCACCATTCGTTTCCTGATCTCTCCAGGCCTGACTCCATCAGGGACCCCCTGTCATACCCATCCTTACATTGTGTTTCAAGGCAGCTGCAGACAGGAATGCTGAGGCTGGCAGGCCCTTCGGTGGTGCAGTTACCCTTCCCCATGTCGCTGGTGGTCATGGCACCTACCGTGGCCCCTGCCTATCTCGAAGAAGTGAAGTGAAGTTGCTCAGTAGGGTCCGACTCTTTGCGACCCCATGGACTGTAGCCTACCAGGCTCCTCCATCCATGGGATTTTCCAAGCAGTAGTACTGCAGTGGGTTGCCATTTCCTTCTCCAGGGGATCTTCCTGACCCAGGGATTGAACCCAGGTCTCCCGCATTGTAGACAGACGCTTTACCGTCTGAGCCACCAGGGAAGTCCATCTCGAGGTACCTGTCAAATAGGCCCTCGAAGGGCAAAATCTGGTAGTCCACCTCCCAGGGCTCCTGCCGGCCTCCAGGGAAACCCCTGCCTTCTTCTTCTGGGAGCAGAGCCAGAACCCTTGCCAGCAGCCTTTGGCTTCCTGGAGACAGAAACACCAGGAAGACAGCCCTGAGGGTGTCTGAGCCCACCCCTGGGGCCCAGGGTGGGCAGAGCGAGGGGCAGGCCTTCGGCACCCGTGTCCCCCTGGTGGGGCAGCGTGCCAGCCTCCCCCTAAGCTCCCTGAGGCAAGTCAGCGCTGCTCAGAGGAGGCGGCAGGAGCTACGTCAGGAGGGAGCGGATGAGGACCCCAGGATGCGAGTGTGTGGGCACTTCGCTGCCCACACTTGCACTCGTCCAGCTACACCCTGTCTGCTGTAATCTTGAATTCAGCTTCCCAGCACCGCCTGCCCTGAGAGTCAGGGCCACACCACAGAGGGCACGTGGCTGGGCTAAGGTCTGACAGCGTGGTTTGTGGTGCCCAGGAGTCTCCAGGGAGATGAGGTGTGCAGGGGATGGTGAGGGTCCAGCTTGGGTCCAGCCTTGGGCCGGATGTGAGGCATCCCTGGGCGGTCAGTGCAAGGGCTCTGGCCTGGGCAGGGCTGCGGTCCCAGGTGCCTTGATTGCGGCCACAGTGGTGCCAGTGGGTGGAACCGAGGGATGGGACCCCAGTGTCCCCATTAGGGCACCGGAATCCTGGGGCCTCCCCTTGCTCCTCCCTCCCTGAAG
>NW_011493264.1:19091-20871 GCF_000754665.1 Bison bison bison | reverse complement strand
CGGCGCTAACCGGCTCTTGCAGAAAGCGGTGTAGAAGTGGCGAGTAGAAACTGAGGAACTGTAAGATGGACACCCTGCGGGTGAAAGCGCCCTCGGACTCGACCTGGGCGCCCCTCTAGGGCACAGCGAGTGCCTGCGTCAGACACCTCCCCGGCGCAGGGAGTGAGGAAAGGGCCTGCCCCCGGGCGTTCAAAGAGATCCGTTCAGGAAAGAAGGGAGGGCGCGTTTCCGAAGCTCCGACTTCAGGACCTTCTGGAAGCGCTCCGCGGGTAGAGGAGCCAGGCAAGTGCCGGTAAGAATTAATACGTTGTGGCTCCGGAAAACGGGCTGGGCACGGGTCTGGGGCGCTGGGCGCCGGAGGTGCCTGGTAAGGAGGCGCTGAGACGGAGGCGGGCCCCAAGAGGCCGGCTGGAGGACACTCCCAGGCCCCGCCGTTGCAGGGACACTGTGGGCGGTTCCCCAGGGCTCTGTCCCTGGCCTCCCGCACGCTGTCTGCCCCGCACTCTGCCCCAGTCTCCCCGGTGTGCGCTGGGCTCTGTCCCGTCCCGAGACCAGGGCTGCAATTCGAGCAGCTCGTGAACGGATGTATTTGTCCTTAGGAAACGGAAGCGGGTCACAGAAGAGGGGGCGCCCCGCCCCCCGCCGAGGCCCCGCCTGCCGGGAGCAGGAGCTCCGCCCCTGGCAAAGGTCATGAGGAAGGAGGCTGGGCATACGCAAAGGTGGGATCGGGCCTCAGGAGTCCCCCTGGAAATTCTTGAGCATCTGCCCCCCAAACCAGAGTCTGCCTACTTTCTGCTTTGTGCTCTCACCTACACCTCTGACTTTACGGGGGGCTGTCCCCCACTACCTCTCTCTGAAAAAGGAGTTAACTTATACCTCCAGTTAATAAAGTTCCTGCGTGTGATAGTGTTTCAACCTACAAACTCCTTTGGAAATCCTCTAGCCTGCCTGAATAGGTTTTTCCGGCCACATGTGATTGCTCAGAGCCTCCCGACTGTGAGAGGCATGAGATGTTCTAAACTGTCTAAATACAGAGTCCTTTGAGCAGTTAAAAGATTAGATTAGATTTGATTAGAAATTGTATCAGTGAAGGGTTTTTCACTTATTGGGCCAATGTTTGCTGCTAAGTCTCCATACCCCTTACCTACTGTGTCCTTGGCAGTGTATTGATTGATATAATGGGTGTATAGAAAATGTAAGTAGAAGCCTCAATGTTTGTAACCTTGGACCCTTGAGTTAATTCTTTTCTTGATTGAGCCCACCTCACCTTTGCCCTATAAGAACGCAGGTTTGTCCAATGCTTTTTGGAGGCTGGCGCCTGACTTTAGAATAATCACCTTTAGAGAAAAAAAAGTTTCTTAAAATGTTAACAGGCCTCCTGGCCAGAAGATGATGTAATTCACCTGAACTCTTGCATATGATAAGTTTGAAAGCCTGGCTTTGATTAGGATCAGGAACTGCTGTCCTTGCATGACCCCACCCCTTCCCCCATTATCCTCTATGCACAACTTAAGGTATAAAAACTACTTTGGAAAATAAAGTGCGGGCCTTGTTCACCGAAAGTTGGTCTCCCCATGTCGCTCTCTCTCTCAAATTCTGGCTGAGTCTCCATCTGGAGCGTGGAACCCGCCACGCTTACGAATTATGCCTGGGCTTCTAAGATCCGACTGAGGAGGCCTCAGTGTCTCCTCTCCTTCGGGAGAACGGAAGTACGCCTGCGGCCTACGTAAGTGATGCAAGCTTCTTGTCTTGAAGTTTTATTGGTCTCCCGCGTAAACCA
>NW_011493264.1:18357-18699 GCF_000754665.1 Bison bison bison | reverse complement strand
GAATTGCAGCCCTGGCCTCCCGCACGCTGTCTGCCCCGCACTCTGCCCCAGTCTCCCCGGTGTGCGCTGGGCTCTGTCCCGTCCCGAGACCAGGGCTGCAATTCGAGCAGCTCGTGAACGGATGTATTTGTCCTTAGGAAACGGAAGCGGGTCACAGAAGAGGGGGCGCCCCGCCCCCCGCCGAGGCCCCGCCTGCCGGGAGCAGGAGCTCCGCCCCTGGCAAAGGTCATGAGGAAGGAGGCTGGGCATACGCAAAGGTGGGATCGGGCCTCAGGAGTCCCCCTGGAAATTCTTGAGCATCTGCCCCCCAAACCAGAGTCTGCCTACTTTCTGCTTTGTGCT
>NW_011493264.1:14192-15125 GCF_000754665.1 Bison bison bison | reverse complement strand
ACCCAGAGGAGGCCCTACCCATTGTGCCCCAGGGCCCTTGCCCTCCTGGGACCCTACCTGCCCAATGCCCTGTCCCCTGCCCGGGTCCACTGTGACCGTGGGTGGCCTCTCCTCTGTGTCCCCCAGTCAGTGTACAAGGCAGGCACAGCTCCCCAGCATGGCTCGCACACTTGCTGTCCTTGAGGCAAGAAAGGGCTTCAGCAGCTGGGACGGTGGGAGCCTGGCTGTGCGGGGCAGGGCAGAGTCGTAAGCAGAAGGAGGAGCCCGGGTGCCCGGGGCAGACAGCCAACCCCAGGGTGCCAGCCTGTCTGCAGGAGGCAAGGGGGCTGCTCTCCCCGGGCCCCGGGCAGGGGTGACCTCCTCCGGGGCGGGAGTTCCTGGGGTGGCCCCAGGCTTCTCGAGACATGCCTGGTGGGCTGGGGCATTGGGAGTCGAAAGGGGGGCCCCCCAGAACACCCATGGTGAGGGTTTACCAATGCACGGTTTATGGTGCAGGGAAACGGCTGGGCAGGGCGGAGCTCGGCCAGGGCGCACTGGCCTTGGAGGAGTCAGCCTGGCCGCTGGCTGAACCCCCAGGCATGGCTCGTCCCTGGGGGGACCGATTAGCAGATGTCACCCTGAAGGCCAAGTCAGGCCCAGGAGGCCCTGAGGGCGTGGGCACGGGACTCACCGAGCCAGGCGAAGTGGAAGGCCACCTTCTCGCCAGAAGCCCTGCGCACGCGGCCCACGGGCTGCTGCTTGCCCTGCCTGCCCCGGTGGGCCCAGTCCGGAGCAGAACCTGCCGCTGGCTGAGGCCCGGGGCCTGCGGGTCCTGCGGGGGCGTCGCCAGGGCGCTGGGGACGAGGAGCTGTCAGGTGGGGAGACTGCAGGCAGGTGGAGGCGCCCTCCCCGCACCAGGCTGGGGTCTAGGTGCGGGGGCTTCAGGGCTGGGTG
>NW_011493264.1:10344-11256 GCF_000754665.1 Bison bison bison | reverse complement strand
CCGTTTCAAACGTACGTGACTAATAGCAGCGGGACCTGTGGACCTGCCTCTGGGAGCTGCCGAACTGTGACGGTCCCTGCAAGGCCAGCGGGGCCACCAGCGCTCCTGAGCTCATGGGCAAGAACAGCTTCCGTGGGTAATGACCACACGGCTGTGCCTTCGGACAAGCCACGGGGCATCTGTTGACATCACGCACGCGCAATAGAAGTGTGCACACGGGCTGTGTGCGAACGGGAGGGTGTGGCCATGGCCGCGCGCACGCACGCGCAACAGAAGTGCTCACACGGGCTGTGTGCGAACGGGAGGGTGTGGCCATGGCCGCGCGCACGCACGCGCAACAGAAGTGCGCACACGGGCTGTGTGCGAACGGGAGGGTGTGGCCATGGCCGCGCGCAGAGGGGTCCCAGGCGCTCCTGGAGCCCTGAGCTGGGCACCTTCCACCCCAGGGCCCCACATCCCTTCTGAGCACCCCGGCTGTCCCACACGGCCCCCTCAGTGAGTCTCAGCTGCAGCTCCCGTCACAGCCCTCACAGCTCCCCCGAGGTCGAGGCTGAGGCCCAGCCCGGCCAGGCGCCCAGAGGTGGGCACACGCGTCCCCGCTGGCTGAGACGTGTGCTGAGGCTGAGGCCCCGCCCGGGCCAGGCGCCTGGAGGTGGGCACACTCGTGCCCGCTGGCTGAGACGCGTGCCGAGAGCCAAGGCCCCATCTGTTCTGAGGGCTGAGGGTGCTGGGCAGTGGGTGGCGGAAGCCATTCGTGCTGCCCCCGCAGGGTGCCCCGCGCCCACTTGGGGCGACAGGTCTGGAGGGAGGTCCGGCAAAGTGTGCGCCATCTGTTTCCATGACACAGGGCGGCTTTTCATGCCCTCTCTTCATTGGACTGTCGAGAGGGTCCCGATCACCAGGGGGAGTCCT
>NW_011493264.1:9066-10244 GCF_000754665.1 Bison bison bison | reverse complement strand
GGGGGGACCGCCCCTCCCCCGACTTGGCAGCAGGGCTTCTGGGAGCACCGTGGAGCGGGGGGGGTCACAGGCACTCTCAAGGACATGGAGCAGGAGCCCCCAGGCTTGTGAACAGCAGCGTGGGGCGCAGTCACAGGCGTCCCGTACCCGCAAGGGCAGCTTCCGACAGGTCCTCCGCATGGTAGCAGAGCACGGCCCGGGGGCACGCAGTCCTCGTCCTGGACGTCAGGCGGCGGGGACCACGGGCTCCATGAGAGCCTGGGGTGCACACGTGTGTGCACAGGTGTGTGTGCCTGTGGCACGTGCGGGCGTCTTTGCGTGTGTGAGTGCACACGTGTGCATGCCTGTTGTGTGGGTGCGCTGTGTGTGTGCATGGGCGTATGTGTGTATCCATTCACACTGAGCAAAGAGGTATTTCTGTAGCTGAGGTAGAAACTCACCAGCGCCGTTTCAAACGTACGTGATAATAGCAGCGGGACCTGTGGACCTGCCTCTGGGAGCTGCCGAACTGTGACGGTCCCTGCAAGGCCAGCGGGGCCACCAGCGCTCCTGAGCTCATGGGCAAGAACAGCTTCCGTGGGTAATGACCACACGGCTGTGCCTTCGACAAGCCACGGGGCATCTGTTGACATCACGCACGCGCAATAGAAGTGTGCACACGGGCTGTGTGCGAACGGGAGGGTGTGGCCATGGCCGCGCGCACGCACGCGCAACAGAAGTGCTCACACGGGCTGTGTGCGAACGGGAGGGTGTGGCCATGGCCGCGCGCACGCACGCGCAACAGAAGTGCTCACACGGGCTGTGTGCGAACGGGAGGGTGTGGCCATGGCCGCGCGCACGCACGCGCAACAGAAGTGCTCACACGGGCTGTGTGCGAACGGGAGGGTGTGGCCATGGCCGCGCGCACGCACGCGCAACAGAAGTGCTCACACGGGCTGTGTGCGAACGGGAGGGTGTGGCCATGGCCGCGCGCACGCACGCGCAACAGAAGTGCTCACACGGGCTGTGTGCGAACGGGAGGGTGTGGCCATGGCCGCGCGCACGCACGCGCAACAGAAGTGCTCACACGGGCTGTGTGCGAACGGGAGGGTGTGGCCATGGCCGCGCGCACGCACGCGCAACAGAAGTGCTCACACGGGCTGTGTGCGAACGGGAGGGTGTGGCCATGGCCGCGCGCA
>NW_011493264.1:8511-8966 GCF_000754665.1 Bison bison bison | reverse complement strand
GCGGGAAAGGGAGCCCGAGGCGGAGGGGACCCACACGGTCCATCAGCCAGGACGCTGCGATGCTGGTGCCCAGGACGGCCAGGCCGGAAGCGCCCAGGACACCAGCATCCAGTGTTGATGAGGACAAGGTGGATAGCCCAGCAGCACAGGTACAGATGAGACAAGAAGGCTGTTCACGCCTGGGGACACGCAGAGCCCGCGCGTGTGCAGAAACGTCGCGCGTCTTTAGGAATCGGGGCAACGCGGATGCGGACCACACCTCCGTTCCCTCGGCAGACTGTGGAGCCTGAGGCCACCAAGTGTCCACAGGGGTTCCCGTTGACGGCGGAGCGTGCCCTGCACACACGTGGGCACTCACAGCAGCCCCGCCGGGAGGAGGTCGGACGTCCCCGCACACGAGGACAGAGGGAGACGGAGGTGCCTCACCCAGGGCCGCGGGCGAGCGCAGCCCCTCC
>NW_011493264.1:5130-6080 GCF_000754665.1 Bison bison bison | reverse complement strand
GAAAGTGAAGTCGCTCAGTTGTGTCTGACTCTTAGTGACCCCATGGACTGCAGCCCACCAGACTCCTCCGTCCATGGATTTTCCAGGCAAGAGTACTGGAGTGGGGGGCCATCACCTTCTCCGACCTACCTCACACCATATATCAAAATTAAAGTGGAGATAAGATAATAAAAAAGATCACAGACCTAGGTACAAGAGCTAAAATGATAAAACTTTTTAGGAGGGAACATAGTTGTAAGTCTCAGTGACTTGCGTTAGGCAGTGATTTCTTCGACGTGACACCGAAGGCACGGCAATGAAAGACTGGTAGCATGAACTTCATCAGCATTAAAGACCCACCTGCTTCAGAGCACATCGTCAGGGACGTGAAGAAGCAGCCCCCAGAGCGGGAGGAGAAATCTGTGTGCACGCCCTGTGTCTGATACAGGACATGCGTCCGGAGCATAAAGCACCTTTGCAGCTCAGTGAGAGGAGGGCAAGCAGCCGGACTGGGAAGTTGGCACAGACTCTGAGTGGACTGTTCTTTAAAGATAGACGACTGTCAGTAAGCTCAGGAAGGCACGCTCAACATTAGCCATCTTTAGGGAAATACAAGTCGAATACAAGGTGTCCCACCAGGACAACTGACGCCAAGGTAGACAAGAAGGAAGCGCTGGGACTCTCGTCTGCTGCTGCCGTGTCCCAGAACAGCAGTCTCGGGAGCGCCTTGGCCTCCAGCGCTCAGGACTCGGTGCTTTCACACCTGTGACCCGGGCTCAATCCCTGGAGGATGGAAGATCCTGCAAGGCACATGGCATGGTTAAAACAAAGTGAAGTAAAAGACTTTGGATGCAATGAGGCCAAACCAGTCCTCCCTAAAGGAAATCAGTCCTGAATACTCTTTGGAAGGACTGATGTTGAAGCTGAAGCTCCAGTACTTTGGCCACCTGATGCGAAGAGCTGACTCATTT
>NW_011493264.1:3804-5030 GCF_000754665.1 Bison bison bison | reverse complement strand
TGGGCCTGAGCTGACGCCTGACACCGCGCTCGGGCAGATCCAGGGCACCTCCTGCCCAAACAAAACTCAACGCTGTACGAAAGGTGACGGAGTCAGAGACGGACTCAGAGACGAGCCGCACGGTGGGGCTGGCAGAGCACGGTGACATCACGCCAACCGTGGAGCTAAAAGACGAAAAAGAGGGAAGGATGGACAAAAGGTCTGATTAGCAAACAAGAATTCTTTATGCAGCGGAAGTGTTCTTCAGAAATGAGACAGAAAGAACTGAAATCTGAGAGAGTCAGTCCCACGCACATGCCCCACAGGAGACCCACAGGGAATTCTCCGGGCTGAGGGAGACCCTCAGGTGGAAGCACAGATGAGCAAGAATGGACAGACAGCCCAGGAAGGCGAAATGAATAGGTAAATACAAACAGGACGCTGTCTCTGTCTACAGATGGCGTGATCTGTATATAAAACATCCAAAGGAAGTCACTACAAAACTATTAGAACTGATCTCCGTTTTGGCAAGATTGGAAAGTCAACATACAAACACCTGCATCTCTACACATGAGCAGGAAGCAAGCTGAAAATAAAACAGAAAAATAATTCCCCTTACAGCAGTGCGAAAATGAAACTCAAATAAATTTAACAAAAGAAAGTGCAAGACTTAGACGCTGAGAAGTGCCGAATGCTGTTGAAATAAGCTGAAGAGCCCCAGACAAAGGCAAAAACGTTCCATGCGCAGAAACACAAAGACAGCACGGTGGCGGCAGCAACAGCCCCCAACTGGCTTACAGATTCAACACAACTCCCATTAAAATTCTAGCTGGCTTTTTTTTTTTTCCGGAAATTGACAAGTTCAAAATTCACATGGAAATACATGAGACCCAGAATAGCCAAAACATTGAAAAAGAAGAACAGAGTTTCAGGATGCGTATTTTTCATTTCAAAACTTACTACAAAGACGGTAATCAAGACAGAGTGGTGCTGACATAAGGAGAGACACACAGATCAACAGAATATACGTGAGCTTTCAGAAAAAAGCTTGTATTTTATGTTAATTTTTTAAAAAAGAGACCAACACAATCCATTGGGAAAAGAATAGTGAGTTCAGTATATGATGCTGGGACAGGTGAATTTCCACTTGCAAAAGAATAAATCTGAACCGCCTGCTGCTGCTGCTGCTGCTGCTAAGTCGCTTCAGTCGTGTCCGACTGTGTGACCCCAGAGACGGCAGCCCACCA
>NW_011493264.1:0-256 GCF_000754665.1 Bison bison bison | reverse complement strand
AGGGCTCGGCTGTGAAGGAGGTCCCACCCCACTTACAGCACAGAGGAGGGGCCCCAGCCCTGCAGCGCTGCCCGGGCACTCACCACACTTGGCCCTCCCTGCTGTTACCCTGGTGCCCTCTGACGCTGATGTAATTCCCCGACTCAGACCCCTGTCCTGGCTGGAGCCCCCAGTCCCCACACGCCTCCCAGGGAACCCTGGATGGCGGGGCAGGCCTGAGCGTGTCTGTACAGAGGACGGTCTGGGGTCCCAGAGT
>NW_011493263.1:41205-41945 GCF_000754665.1 Bison bison bison | reverse complement strand
TTGTGATTGGTTGTCCTTAGGTTTTGATTTCTTAACCTTGAGGCATTTACAGGCTTAGGTTTTTGTCTGCTTGTGTTGTCTGCTAAGGTATTAGAATCATCTCACTCTAATAGGCTGTTTGTTTAACACAACTGATAATCCACATATCATGTAGTGCTTTCTAATTTTTCTATAAAGAATTTTGAGTTGAAGTACAACAACTACATAAGGATTTTAGTTATTTTTCTCCAAAACATCTTTCAAAAAAGTGCCCTTCTTTATGTAAACCACACATAAGGGGTTGTTTGGCACATCTTGGGCAGGGTGGCTATAACCCTAAAATAGAGCCAAGTTTCTTCAAAGACTATTCAATTAAAATGGTTTCTACATTAGCAATAAACCCATTTTCTACTGCGTACCACATCCATTTAAAAAGAAAGCAATAGGTTCAGTCAATATTTCTTTGGTCTTGAAGTGTCCCTCTAAATATTTTTTTTTAAACTGTAGGAATGGCCTATACCTAAAATCATGACCTTCATTTTTGCTGACAATATCTAAGTGGGAAGCAGTTCCATATTAATTTCTTATAGCAGCTGCAACAAATTATCACAAACTTGGTGACTTAAAACAATGCACATTTATTCTCTTATAGTTTGGGAAGCTAAAAGTCCAAAATCAGTTTCACTGGGCTGAAATCAAAGGCATTGGCAGTGCCTTGTTCCCTGGAAGCTCTAGGTGGAGAATCTATTTCCTTACATTTT
>NW_011493263.1:40564-41105 GCF_000754665.1 Bison bison bison | reverse complement strand
TGAGTCTGAGTGAACTCTGGGAGTTGGTGATGGACAGGGAGGCCTGGCGTGCTGCAGTTAATGGGGTCTCAAAGAGTCGGACATGACTGAGCGACTGATCTGCTCTGATAAGGGCAATAAGTAATATTTTGATTCTTGTCCTTTGACCTGTTTTGCAGATACAAAAACCCCTACCAGGTGGAAGAAGTTAACTATGTGTTGCCCACAAGCACAATTTTAGACCCCAAGACCAGATGGAACAATAAGGTTGATATTGCTTCCCAATAACTTCACCAATCAGAAGAATGTCCATCAGCTGATCATACATTCCAGAAATTTCCTCCCTCACACTGTGTTTAAAAATGTTGCCCTGAA
Source organism: Bison bison bison (assembly GCF_000754665.1). Classification (NCBI taxonomy): domain Eukaryota; kingdom Metazoa; phylum Chordata; class Mammalia; order Artiodactyla; family Bovidae; genus Bison; species Bison bison. The sequence goes on along the minus strand of NW_011493263.1, from coordinate 40,751 downwards.
TGCGTTAGGGGAGTTCAGGTCTTTTATGCACTAGCTACCTGGACTTCTTGCTTGGCACGTGCAATAAACACTGTGTTTTCCTTCCCCATAACCCAGTGCAGACTGGCTTTGCTACATCCAGGCAAATGGACCTAAGTTCGGTTTGGTAAAAGAAGCAAAGAAAGGAAATTTGATTGGCTATGGCTTA
>NW_011493263.1:35084-37547 GCF_000754665.1 Bison bison bison | reverse complement strand
AGCACCTTAACACACACACACACACACACACACACACACATTGAGCCTTCCACAAACTACAAACTTGCCATTCAACAGTTTACAACCTGTAGGCCTATTACTAACTGTGAAATTATTTGTAGGACTCCAAAAATTTTATTCAAATAAATAATATCTTACATGTATAACTACCATTTACAAATTCATGTACATGCCATTGTTATTAATAAAATACAAATTCATTTCATAAAGAGATCTAAAGGGTCTATTTCAGATAAGTTATTTATAAGTAAAACACTTAGTATAGCATTCATCCCCTTTCAACAAAAACTATCCTTACAAAATGATTATACACTTTGTATAACATGTTATAATGTATAAAAGCAGAGCAGCTGCTGTATAAGAATTTAATAAATGTCAGCCATTATTATTGTGTTGGGTGTTCTGCAAGAAGAATGGAAGTATTCCAACACTAAAAATCTAATAATAGTAGGCTTTTCTCATTTTGCAGGAAAATTAAAGCAAAAAGATGGAATTCAATCACTTTATTTTGGACCCATAATTTTTGTTTAAACTTTGATACCTGTTACTACTAGACTGTTAGTGAATGCTAACAGATGACAGAACAAGAAGCCAAAGAATATTAGGGGAAAACTGGGAACTAGCCAATCATGTTTGGTTCAAAATCTTATTTTGGTTACATGTGCTCTGGGCTGTGCTTTTATATTTTTTACTCAAACAACAGTAGTTTCTTTGTCACTAAATTGTTCTTCATTTACATAAATCAATCAAATACATCCATATTTTATAGTGTTTTTCAAAGAGCACCATAACTTGCAGATAAACCAGCGCCTGAACAAGTTTGAGGGCTGCTAATGGAAAACATTCTCTATTATAAAGGAGCCTACTTTCATGATGGGATAAAATTGTGGTTCTCAACCCTGGCTACACATAAGATCTCCTGGGAGCTTTTTAAAATCCCCATCTCTAAGCTGTTGCTAAGACCAATTAAATAAGAATTTCTGGGATGGGGCCCAGACATCAGCATTTTTCAAGCTCTCCAGGTAATTCAAGTGGTTGAGAAGAGTAGAGTAAGAGAACACATGACACAGAGACCAATACAAATAATGAGGCCAAAATTTTCATGGTCATCATCAGGGATGCAATATGAACTCAGTGTCCTGATTAGTTAAATGAGGCAGGAGGTAGAAAATGAACTGAGCCTTAAAACTGGGTAGTAAAGAGGGAGAGGACAAAAGAGATGGTGATAGGCAATATGAAGTTTAAAAAAGAACTGCTTCAGTTCAGTTCAGTTCAGTCACTCAGTCGTGTCCAACTCTTTGCGACCCCATGAACTGTAGCATGCCAGGCCTCCCTGTCCATCACCAACTCCCAGAGTTGGTAGGATGGGGAAAATTAAAAAGTCTGAAAACTTTCTTTATGGGATTAAAAAAAAAATACTAGTGGTGAAGGAAAGATATTCTCTAGCCCATTTTCCCCCCTGGATTTCCCCACCCCCAACTGCACCCAGACTTAAATATCTCTATGTAATTACTGTTAAATACCAGAATGAATTATTAAAGGAGATACATACTTTTTATCTATCAACAAAGAGATCAAGATGAGCAGAATACTGAAATACGTAGTAGAAATGTGTTCAAGCTCAGCATCTTTGAATAAAAAGGCAACTTTATAGGCTGAAAATATATATGTGTAAACCATATGTATTTTTTATGAAGACCAATTCCTGTCTACAGACACTAGCCACACACATCCCCAACAATAGAGAACAAAATAGTTTCCAGTTAAGCATTGCAAGATACTCTTTTGAAAAACTACCAACTTCTTTCCTGTAACCATTGCAAAACAATCTAATTCTGGCAATTGAAGTGAAACTTGCTTATCAAGCCTGGGACTTTTAATCATTGATAGCACATTAATTCTTTCAACTGCAATCATATCATGACTCTACAGCAAGTTGTTATGCAATAATCATGACATAATATCAAGCAACACGGGGCCCTGTAGTTAATCAAAGAGAAAGTAAAGATCTATATGTAGCTAAATGCTTGAATAGCACTTACTATGTGCCAGGCCCTCTTTTTAAGGATTTTATATATAGTATTTTTACTCCTTGGGAGAGCCTAATGAGGTGCATAATATTATATTTTTATTCCCATTTTACACATGAGGTTATTGGGGTACAAAGAAGTTAAGCTACTGACTGAAAATTATAGTTAAGTGGTAAAGATGGAATTCAAAATCAGTCTGGTTTCACAGCTGACTTTTTAAAAACATTTTGCTATAATCATTTCTAATTATAACAACATTAATTTTCTTCATTAAAGTATTTTCTGGAGAGAACACCACTAAGCCCTTCTATTTCTTTTATCAGTGTTTCTATGCATTGAAGTTACAATATGTAAAAATGTTCCATTTTCACTTTTAATTTTTTTAAATCATTTTTATCAAAATTAATTTCTT
>NW_011493263.1:34565-34984 GCF_000754665.1 Bison bison bison | reverse complement strand
GTTGCAATGGTGAATGGAATTGTTTCCTTAATTTCTCTTTCTGTTTTCTCATTGTTAGTGTATAGGAATGCAAGGGATTTCTGTGTGTTAATTTTATATCCTGCAACTTTACTACCCTAAAGACTCCACCAGAAAATCTCCTTTTACTTTTACAAAGTACTTGTGATTGCATCTAGGGCCCATATGTTAGGGCCCTATAGGTAGGGCCCTACCTACCTGTAGAAGACTTCTACCTTGAGTCTTAATTTAATCACACCTGCAGAGTATTTCATGCAATATACACTAAGTTTTACAGGTTTCAGAGATTAGGACCTGGATATTTTAGGAGTCATTATTTAGCCTGGGCTTCCCAGGTGACACTAGTGGTGAAGAACCTGCCTGGCAATTTAGGAGATGTAAGAGACACAGGTTCAATCTCT
>NW_011493263.1:31226-32524 GCF_000754665.1 Bison bison bison | reverse complement strand
CGATGCAATGGACATGAACTGAGGCAAACTTTGTGAGATGGTGAGGGACAGGGAAGTCTGGGATGCTGCAGTCCATGGGGTTGCAAAGAGTTGGACACAACTGGGCGCTGACCAACAACAACAACCATATCGCTATCAAACATCCATTTATATAAGGCTTGTGTGAGCAACAGGTCCCTAATGATTTCATCCCCCCAAGTGGGTTTAGTAGACAACTTGAAGACCTAGTTTTAAGGGTCATTAGAGGGCAATTTCCAAAGATCCTGATGAGGCCTGGGTCACTCAAATTCTTTTGCTATTTTGCTTCTTGGCTGGGGCCTGAAATGACTCCTGAAGACATGTATGCATTTGAATTACGTCTAAGGTATATTTAATCTTCCCAGGTGGCTCAGTGGTAAAGGATCCAACTGCCAAGCAGGAGGCTCGGGTTTGATCCCTGGGTCAAGAAGATCCCCTGGAGAAGGAAATGGCAATGCACTCCAGTATTCTTGCCTGGACAGTCCCATGGACAGAGGAGCCTGGTGGGCTACTGTCCAGGTGGTTGCAAAGAGTTAGACATGACTTAACTAAACAGCAACAATATTTAAAATGTAAATTCATCCCAGGATGGCAGTTACAAAATTTACAGGTTTATCTCCTTCTCTAGATACTATTAATATAGACTTGTATGTATATAGTGATGTTTTATACATATTATATATACATTATATATATGAAATCTTCCAGAAGTAGGTATTATTAACCCCTTTTTCAAATGAGAAAGTGGAGGGTAGGAGCTTGAGTATCTTGTCCAAATTCAAGTTTTATGATACTAAAGCCCTTTTTCTTTCAGCTATATTACTTTCTTCCTTTATTGTCTTTGTGTGTGTGTGTGTGTGTATGTATAGCTGAGAGTTGGTTTTTCGTTTTGCTGTTTACTTCTAGCTAAAGTAAATCTGACCTGCAGGTCATATGAGGGCTAGAGAATAACAATGAGAATGCTTAATATACCAAAGTTATCAAAGTTCAATAGAATGCTAATTGCAAATTCATCATGGGTTCAGACTCAGATTCTCAGTTTTACAGATCCAGAAACTCAGTTTATTTAGTGTTGGCAAAATAGTCAAGTCCTGGGGGATTGCTTTACACTAACTACACTTGCAAAAGACTCACATAAAACAAGGAGTCATTTATTAATTTACAGCTGGATCACATTCAGAAAACTAAGATCATGGCATCCGGTCCCATCACTTCATAGCAAATAGATGGGGAAACAGTGGAAACAGTGGCTGACTTTATTTTTCTGGGGTCCAAAATCA
>NW_011493263.1:30538-31126 GCF_000754665.1 Bison bison bison | reverse complement strand
AGGGATAATACTAATACCTAATTCATCTGTTATTAACATAATTGAATGAGATAAAGCATGTAAAAGCACTTTAATATATTGCCTGGCTTATGGTAACAAATTGATAAATGTTATTAGTAGTAGTTCAACACCAGCATCCATAGCCTTTTTTCTTCCATTATCCCTACACTGAAACAGGCAATGAGGGGGACATATAGTTTTCAAAGAGTTTAGAATAATCTTGGTGAGATAAAATAAACACATGTGAAAATAGTTATAGAAATATTTTGTAAACACAGTCTCAGGCTCAATGTAAATGCTGAACAATGGTCACTATAATTATTTGTATTGCTTCTCAACAGGACAGATGAAAGTAGATGGTATCCTGTGACAATTTGTTGGAGTACCAATCTCCTGAGAGCCCCTTGGACTGCAAGGAGATTAAACCATTCAATCTTAAGGGAAATCAACCCTGAATACTCATTGGAAGGACTGATGCTGAAACTCCAGTATTTTCATCATCTGATGTGAACAGCTGACTAATTGGAAAAGTCCCTGATGCTGGGAAAGATTGAGGGCAGAAGGAAAACAGGGTGTCAGAGGATGAAA
>NW_011493263.1:24172-29741 GCF_000754665.1 Bison bison bison | reverse complement strand
GGAAACTGACCTTGAGGAAGATGCAAGTCTTTCTGACAAGATTCCAGTAACATCTTTCCTATCTATGGTACATTTACAAGCCTTCACACAAAGAAAGCCTCTTTTAGGCCAGGGCCACCTATTATGATTACATTCTACTAGGTTTCAATTTTCAAGACTTATCTTTTTTTTCTATTGCTCCATCCTTTCAACTTGGCAGAGAAGATTGTATTAATGTTCAGTCAGTCAGTTCAGTCATTCAGTCCTATGCGACTCTGCCACCCCACGGACTGCAGCAGGCCTGGCTTTCCTGTCCATCACCAACTCTTGGAGCTTGCTCAAACTCATGTCCATCAAGTTGGTGATGCCATGCAACCATCTCATCCTCTGTCATCCCCAATTAATGTTTCTCCTTATGCACTAAAATGGGAAGGGAGGTATAAGACCAACACTAGGTAATCAAGGGAAGTAAAGCAAGCTTCACGTATTTCTTAATCTGACCTGAGCTCCAACTTTTTTTTTTCACTCCAGAACCCTGATTAGCAGATACATTCATTTCTAGGAATGAATCCTGTTTCTTTCCAAACTCCACAGAGAGTAACCAGGGAAATAAAGATATTTCTAAATTGTCTGTCTTTTTGACTGATAAGATTAACTAATCACAGTTTGCTTCAAATAATAATTGAGCACCTTCTTTTGAGATATCATGATAGACATGGGGACATGTCAATAGACACTTGTTGAATTTTCCTGTATTACAAGTTTCTTGAAGATAAGGAAGAGAACTATAATTCTGAATCACTTGTCTTAGTGAATAAATAGCTTTAAAAAATGTGCTATGTAGTTATCCACATCCACCCTCTATGTGGATATAAATAAATTAACTGTTTCCTATATTTATATCCTTTTTATTGCTATTTGAGGTTAGACCAGGTCTTAGCAAACTAAACCCAAAAGGCAGGCAGGTCCTTGAAACTATAGATGAAAGTCTGGATCTAATAAGAGCCAAGTATTTGGCTTTTTAACTGACGGAATTTCTTCAGGAAATCAAGGATTTATAGGTCTGAGCAAGTGGCCATATTGAACTCAGGAAGGTTATGGGCATGTGCAGATTTTGACCTTAAAACAGAAACCCTGTGGCACTCAATCATTACTCCTGGATGAGAGGGACTGCTCTCAGTTACATCGCCTACGGCACTGCCTTTACAGCTTGTCTCAGGGTCCCTCAAAGAGTCTTCAACAAGCTTTTAGTCCTGAACCCTTCCTTTTCTTATTCTCAATGAGCATTCTCTTGTGCACATATATGTGTGTGGGAGTGTATGTGTAGATGTGAATGTGTTGCTGGGGAAGGCTGGGGCTTGGGAAGGTGGTGGTATGGAGGCAATGGAAGAGACTGAATTGACTTGGGGGAGTTTTAATTGCTTTTTATTTCAAAGTAAGAGAAAAATACTCCAGTTTCTCTGAGCCTACACTAATTTCCCACCTCCAGTGTTTGACTTTTTTCTTCCCCCTGGGGAATCTGCTTGCCTCTATCTTGACTTTTATTCACCATCTACAGGTTTGAGTCAGATTCCAATGTATCCCAAATCAGAGGCCAAAGGTTAACCCAAAGCACATCCCTAGGCACTTGATGAAATCTTAATTTGATCAAAGGTGACAAGCTTTTTCCCAAGGCCAGATGGAGTCAGACAGGTTCCCTACCTCCATTGATCAAACCAGTAGTATGAGGGAAGGTGGAGAAGCAACAGTGACACCTTGCTTGTCCCATGTGCTGAGAGAATCATTCACTGTTGCTTGGAGACTGCAAGGACATGACAATGCCTGACTGGAGCCATATGCATGTGTAGGTAAATAGTTTAGAATGATTTTAGTTTTAAAGCTAGTTAATGACTTGTAGAGTAGTATGACTTAGAACTCTTTTTTTTTTTTACATTGAAAATTGGTAAACTGACTCTAAATTTCATTGGGAGGTGTACATGGCCAAGAATATTCAGAATTTTGTTCTCCCCAACTCAGGTTTATTGAGATATAATTGACATATAACACTGTGTAAGTTTAAGTTGTACACATTTATTTTTTACACTTATATATATAGCAAAATGATTACCATCATATCCTTAGCTAACACTTCTATTGCATCACAGGAGGATTCTTTACCACTGAGCCACCATGGAAGCCCCAAGTATAGTATACTTACTCCCAAATGCATCAAGTTGTATATACTAATTATGTAAAGCTTTTTATATGTCAATCATACCTCAGTAAAGTGGTTTAAAAAAAAATAGAAAGCAGAGAAGAGGTGAGGCAGAGGGGACAGCAGAGAGATCAAAAAGTGAGAAGGACTCTGTCCACTGTTGCTGCCTTCAAAGATGGAGGACAGGCAGCACCTAGAAGCTGAGAACAGCCTTCAGCTGACAGCTAGCAAAGAAAATGGGGTGTTAGGCCTGCAATGGAACACAATTTTGCCAATATCTTTTCTTTTTAAATTGTTTGACAGTGTGCTGTGTGTGTACTAAGTCACTTCAGTTGTGTAGTATTCTTTGCAACCCCATGGACTGGAGCCCACCAGGCTCCTCTGTCCATGGGGTTCTCCAGGCAAGAATACTGGAGTGAGTTGCCATTTCCTTCTCCAAGTTTGACAACGCTTTTTTATCTTTCAATAAACCCTTTCAAGAGCAAGGAACTCAAGGAAATGAAAGTATGAGTTTAATGAAAACTTTAGCACAGAACTTAAATTTTTCAAGAAAGTTAATTATGAAAACAAAACTTGCACAAAATGTGTACATTTATGACCCACAATGAGATCCACAGTTACATCACTGACCACTTGAAGATGAGGAGCTACAAATCTTCTGAAAAAACACTATCTGCCAACATCTTGAATGAGCTTGGAAACAGATTCACCCCATAGCCTCCAGAAAGGAATACAGCCAAGCTGACACCTTGATTTCAGCCTTATGAGACTCTTAAGCAGGGAATCAGGTGAGTCAACTGTGCTTCGATTCCCAACTACAAAACGTTGAGCTACTAAATTTGTGATGCTTTAAGTCACCTAAGTTGTGATGATTTTTTACAGCAACATTAGAAAGCTAATACATCATTCCCCCACCCTGAATTTCAGTTTCCTCATTTATAAAATGGAGACAACACAGATTCAAGAGGTTCTTGTGAGAATTGGTGGCTCAGTGGTAAAGAACCTGCCTGCTAATGCAGGAGATATAAGAGACATGGGTTCCATCCCTGGGTCTGGAAGATCCCCTGGAGGAAGACATGGCAACCCTCTCCAGTGTTCTTGCCTGAGAAATTCCATGGACAGAGGAGTCTAGAGGCTATAGTCCAAAGAGTCGCAAAGAGTTGTACACGAGTTAGTGACTAAATAACAAAACATTTACACCTTTTCCTTTTCCACCACCAGCATTCATTTTTATGCCTGGGTGTATCCTTTGTAATCTGCTTTTTTTACTTTTCACACAATCATCTAGCCATAGAGGACTTAAGGTGACATACTTTCTACTACCAAGAGAAATTATAGGCCTTTCTATACATGGCTGTATGCTAGATGATTTGATACATGTTGATATATATTACTATATTTTGTTTTACCCTAAATTGCATTGATGTTTTCCATTCTTGCATTCCTGGAAACAGCGTTGAATTCTACTGAGTATTATGGCTTCTGTGTTGTTGTTCAAGTCAATCCCGATTCTTTCACTCTTTTTTTTTTATTGGAGTATAATTGCTTTACAATGTTGTGTCAGTTTCTGCTGTACAATAACGTGAAACAGCTACATGTGTACATATATCCCCTCCCTCTTGAGCCTCCCTCCCCTTCCGGCATCCTACCCCTCTAGGTCATCACAAACGAAGCAGAGTTCCCTGTGCTATACAGCTGCTTCTTAATCTGGGGAAATTCAGACACTAGGAAGGTTAGCATCAAAGGAAATATACTGTAATTAAAGTACAACTAGACATCCTTAATGTGCAGTACAATTCAACTTTAGGTGATTTTGAAGAGAGAGAGATGGAGACATTAACATTGTCATCCATTTTCAAGTTCACAGCATCCACTCTCTCTTTTTTTTTTTTCTGAGAAAGACTATTTCAGCCCCTTTTACTCTCATCCATTCTGGGGAACTTTCAGTCACTAACTTAAGCCTTTCCTAATATTTTCCCTCTGATTTTCCCTATCTTTTTCCCAGGAATATGTGTATAAGAGATAGAGAGGATCATAAGAAATAGGAGAAGAACAAACTAAGAAATAAGTACTTTCAACTCACCTCTAAATGCCTGAGGGGACTTAGAATTATACAGTCACTAAAATGAATTGACAAGATTATATCTCGGGCAAATACTGTGTAGAGTTAAACTTATTTTTTTTTTCTGAAAAGAGGAAGGAAATTTAATTTGCCAACAAACTATTTTCATTGTGTCAATCTTGCCTATCATTTAAAGGATGAGCATTTGGGGGACTGGGGACATAAGGGTTCTGGCAAATAGCTCACTGGTTGAGCTACGTATACATAACTTCCAGCTTATAGTCTCTGATTTTAATCTTGAAAATTAAATGTGGGCTTTGCCCAGATAAACCTGAAATGCCTGAGAGTGTCAGACAGGGGCCTATGAAAGGAGGCTGGTGTGTGGTCCCTTAGTTTTGGAGACAAAATGTGCAGGCAAGGAGAGAGCGTAGCATGATGACTGTGTGTGTGATTGTATATTTTGCACATTGGGAATTGCTCATATTTTCCAAAGAGGAACAGATATCTATTAGCCAGACTCCTGCTAAAGTTCAGTGTAAGTGCATCTCCTTTTTTCATTATATAGAAGCTTGTTGTTTTTTTTTTTTTTTCCCCTATAGAGGATAAAATGTGCACACAACGTCATGATAGGAGAGAAAGCTTATACCCACTTTCTTGTCTGAACAATTAATAAGCACCGTAATTCACCTGAATGATCCTAACCAATAAAAAGCATTTCAAATTGGCCTTCATTTTTTCTAAAATCTAACGCCAGTGGTTTGTTTTCATTTAATCCGTATTTGATGTTTTACAAAACACGAAAGGTCAGGATTAGTAGAACTTTGGAGTAAAGGGTAATTGCATGAAAAGATTTCCATTTCCCCTTTATGTAAGGCTACCAAGCTCATCTAGGAGAGGCTTTTGCATTCTTTCGATTTTTGTGTTTGCTGCTTTCTGAATTTGCATAAAATTTCTTTTATTGTTAAAGCCAATCCAAGTTGAAATTGGAGTCTCCCAGGGAATTAACTGTGGCTCTTTTTTGACCTTATAGAATTCTAATTCCAGACTAAAGGGCATTCATCAGGAAAAATGGAAGTTAAAATGTTTTTGCTATATGCCAATTTTAACTAACTTTTCTTCCTCTCCATTTTCTTTGATTTTTAAATGACTTTCCCTCTCCTCTGCTTTCTCTTGCATAGGATTACTAATTATTATACTTTGGTGTAGCTTGTTTTCTTTCTTAGATTCTTGGCCCTCAATGGCAACCTGGCTAAGAATTTGAGTTCTAAGATGAAGGGTAGCAAGGCATGGAAGTGAACTGCTGAAGCTTTGGCTTGTTCACTCTTGATTTATGT
>NW_011493263.1:22496-24072 GCF_000754665.1 Bison bison bison | reverse complement strand
TGTGTTTCAAAAAAAAAAAATCTCTGGATTTTGAAAAAAGTAAATCTGGGAATGCTGTTGAGGATAGGCTTTGGCACCAGCACTCTCTTCTAAGGCGGCGTTTGTGATGACTTCACCCCTTTAAAATGTGGCTCTTGTGATAGCACTCACACATGCCTTAGGTCGCTTGAAGGAAATGTCCTCTGATTCAATAAACAATGCAAGCTTTCTCCATCCTCTCATCTCCAGACACTTCTTGGTCAACACAGTGTTTACAAAAATGGGTAAGAAGAAGGGCTGAGTAGCTGGATTGTTGAGAGGGAAAGGATAATTTGTTTGTGTGGGGTTCTTTTTTTAATTTTTATTTTAGGAACATGCACCAGCAAATGAGACAGCTGCATGGCGTCTCATACAGTTGTTCCTTTAACTCTGCAGTATTATCAATGGATAAAGGTTAATTTGCCAGTTGTTGTAAAGCACACCAGGCAATTCTGAGTGTCTGCTTTGATATCTTACTTTCCAATGTATTTCTGGCTTTCTAAGTGCCATTTCAACAATTCTGCCAAGCAGATGAAAAGGAAAAAAGAGAATAAACAAATTAGAATGCAGCAATAATTTTATGCAAATCTTATTGTCAGCCACAAAGTAATCCATTTTGTGTGTGGCAGTTTCTGCATATGCTACTCAGAAGCACAGAGTCAAGGGTAGCCACAGCTGCCTAACAAAGTAGAAATGGTAAAATAATATGAAACTACTATGACTAATAAATACATGAAAAATGTTTATTTTCAGATCTTAAAAAGTCCTTGCTGTATGGAGATAATTTTAAATAATGATTCTCAAGGGAAAGGCATGGGGTACTGATATACACTGAGTTACTGCTACATGCCAAATTCAGGACTAAGATCTTTGCATCTTTAACCTCATTAGAGACTCACAGCATTCCTATGAGATTAGCCTCATTTTAAAGACAAGTAGACTAAGGCTCAGAGAAGTCAAACATCTTGACCAGGATCACACAACCAGGAAGCAGCAGAGTTGCAATTCTAACTGATACCTGTCTGTGTGTGCTGTGTGTTCAGTTGCCCAGTTGTGTCCAACTATTTGTGATGCTAAGGACTGTAGCCTGCCAGACTCCTTTGTTCATGGGATTATCCCAGCCAAAATATTGCAGCAGTTTGCCACACCCTCCTCCAGGGGATCTTCCTGACCCAGGGATCAAACCAAGTCTCTTGTGTCTCCTGTGTTGGTGGGCAAATTCTTTAATACTAGCACAACCTGGGAAGTCCCTGTCTACGTATACTTTGCCTGTCATGTATTTCGACAACATAGCTCATATATCATTACATAGCAATTCATGGTATCATTATTTTAGTTCTTTTCATCTATAAAATGTCCAAAACAAGTACAAAATACAGAATATTATATATGTCAGGGCTCAAGTTCATGAACTGACTGTCATCACAGCCAACAAATTAATAAACTGTACCCCAGTTGACACTTTTGTTCTTAATTTTACTGACAATTAATGGCTTCTGTCTTCACCAAGGGCTTCTTAACACATCAAAAATGCCCCCATCACCCTATAACCAGTCAG
>NW_011493263.1:22200-22396 GCF_000754665.1 Bison bison bison | reverse complement strand
GCATATTAAAAAGCAGAGATATTACTTTGCCAACAAAGGTCTGTCTAGTCAGGGCTATGATTTTTCCAGTGGTCATGTATGGATGCTAGAGTTGGACTGTGAAAAAAGCTGAGCACCAAAGAATTGATGCTTCTGAACTGTGGTGTTGGAGAAGACTCTTGAGAGTCCCTTGGACTGCAAGGAGATCCAACCAGTC
>NW_011493263.1:18182-21941 GCF_000754665.1 Bison bison bison | reverse complement strand
GGACATGAGTTTGAGTGAACTCCGGAAGTTGGTGATGGACAGGGAGGCCTGGCGTGCTGTGATTCACGGGGTCGCAAAGAGTCGGACACAACTGAGCGACTGAACTGAACTGAACTTTGAGAATGAACGAGTAATTTTTCTCATGGGCCATGAGTTTTTGATATGTGACTTTGTATATACATTCCAACTCAAATTATTGCTGAAAAATGGTTCTTAACTCCTTTTTCATATTTCATAAGCTGTGTTGTCTGAATGGCACACAGAAAACCCAGAGGTTGTATAGTAATTATTCTGGTTCCTTCCCTTATGAGCTGTGTGACAAATTAACATTATTAGTCTGTTCCCTGGAGAAAGGAATGGCTATCTACTCTAGTATTCTTGCATGGAGAATTCCATGGACAGAGGAGTCTGACAGGCTACAATCCATGGGGTCACAAAGAGTCAGACATGACTGAATAATTAACACATTTTTTCCTCATCTGTAATATGAGGATAATAATAGTGCTGACTTCAAGGGTTTTAATAATTAATGTGGTAAAGAAGGCAAAGTTAACATAGTGGTTGGTAGATAATAAACACTCTAGATGAGCTATTAGTATCTATGTTGCTTCAGTTATGGGCTTCCCTGGTAGCTCAGCTGATAAAGAATCTGCCTGCAATATAGGATACCCTGATTCGATTCCTGGGTTAGGAAGTACCCTTGGAGAAGGGATAGGCTACCCACTCCAGTATTCTTGGGTTTCCCTGGTGGCTCAGATGGTAAGGAATCCGTCTGCAATGTGGGATGCCTGGGTTTGATCCCTGGATTGGGAAGGTCTGCTGGAGGATGGTATGGCAACCCACTCCAGCATTTTTGCCTGGAGAATAGCCATGGACAGAGGAGCCTGGTGGCTGCAGTCCATGGGATCGCAAAGAGCCGGACATGACTGATCAACTAAGCACAGCACACAGGACAGCTTCAGTTACTAGAAAGCAGTGTGCACAGTTGTTTAAAAATCTGGACTTTGGGATCAGACTACACCAGTTTGAGTCCTAGCTTCATAATTTTACATTTGTGGGATTTTGGCCATGTTATTTAACATCTCTAAGAGTAAATTTCTTAAATGTAAAGTGGGACAACTGTGATATTTTCCTTTTTCACTACTGAGAGCTTTAAACAAGACACCGCACATAAAGTATCCAGCATGTATTGATATTCAGTTAGTGTTATTTGTCCCTCTTCTCCCCAACTGTACAATCAATCATACGGACAAAGATTAATGATTATTGCTGTGATAATCTTTAGTGTGGACAGGGACCATGTATTGACTCTTCAAAAATTAGATATAAGAAATTTTGCCAGAGATGTCATATATTAATGCTTTGACTGATTTCCCATGAAAATAAAAGAGCAAAGACAAGACTTCCCTGGTGGTCCAGTGGTTAAGAATCTGCCTGTCAATGCAAGGGACATGGGTTCAATCCCTGGTCTGGAAAGATTCTACATACCATGGGGCAACTAACCCTGTGTACCACGACGACTGAAGCCCACACACTCTAGAGTCTGTGCTCTGCAACAAGAGAAGCCACCACAATGAGAAGCCTAAGCACTGCAACTAGATAGTAACCTCTTCTTGCTCTAACTAGAAAAAGCCTGCATGCAGCAACGAAGACCCAGCAAAGCCAAAAATAAAGAATAAAATAAAATTTAAAAAATTATTTAAAAAAAACAAACAGCAAGGACATTACTTTTTTTTTTTTAAATTGGAGGCTAATTACTTTATAATATTGAAGTGGCTTTTGTCATGCATTCACATTACTCAGGCATGGGTGTACATGTGTTCCCCATTTTGAACCCCACCACAACCTCCATCCCCATCACATCCCTCAGGGTCATCCCAGTGCACCAGCCCTGAGAACCCTGTCTCATGCATCAAACCTGGACTGGTGATCTATTTCACATACGATAATACACATGTTTCAATGCTATTCTCTTAAATCATCCCACCCTTGCCTTCTCCCAGACTCCAACAGTCTGTTCTTTACCTCTGTGTCTCTTTTGCTGTATCGCATATAGGGTCATCATTACCATCTTTCTAAATTCCATATATATACATTAATATACTGCTTTGGTGTTTTTTGTTCTGACTTACTTCACTCTGTATAGTAGGCTCCAGTTTCATCCACCTCATTAGAACTGATTCAAGTGCATTCTTCTTAATAGCTGAGTAATATTCTATTGTGTATATGTACCACAGCTCTCTTATGCATTTGTCTGCCAGTGGGCATCTAAGTTTCTTCCATATCCTGGCTATTGTAAACAGTGCTGTGACGAACATTGGGGTACACGTGTCTCTTTCCCTTCTGGTTTCTTCGGTGTGTATGCCCAGCACTGAGATTGCTGGGTCGTATGGTAGTTCCATTTCCAGTGTTTTAAGGAATCTCCACACTGTTCTCCATAGTGACTTTACTAGTTTGTAGTCCCACCAACAGTGTAAGAGGGTTCCCTTTTCTCCACACCCTCTACAGCACTTATTGTTTGTAGACTTTTTGATAGCACCCATTCTGACCAGTGTGAGATGGTACCTCATTGTGGTTTTGATTTGCATTTCTCTGATAATGAGTGATGGTGAGCATCTTTTCATGTGTTTGTTCACCATCTGTATGTCTTCTTTGGAGAAATGTCTGTTTAGTTCTTTGGCCCATTTTTTGATTGGGTCATTTATTTTTCTGGAATTGAGCTGCAGGAGTTGCTTGTATACTTTGGAGATTAGTTGTTTGTCAGTTGCTTCATTTGCAATTATTTTCTCCCATTCTGAAGCCTGTCTTTTCACCTTGCTTATAGTTTCCTTCATTGTGCAAAAGCTTTTAAGTTTAATTAGTTCTCATTTGTTAGTTTTGCTTTTATTTCCATTACTCTGGGAGGTGGGTCATAGAGGATCCTGCTGTGATGTATGTCACAGAGTGTTTTGCCTATGTTTTACTCTAGCAGTTCTACAGTTTCTGGTCTTATATTTAGATCATTAATCAATTTTGAGTTTATTTTTGTGTATGGTGTTAGAAAGTGTCTTAGTTTCATTCTTTTACAAGTGGTTGACCAGTTTTCCCAGCACCACTTGTTAAAGAGATTGTCTTTTCTCCATTATATATTCTTGCCTCCTTTGTCAAAGATAAGGTGTCCATAGGTGCGTGGATTTATCTCTGGGCTTTCTATTTTGTTCCATTGATCTATGTTTCTGTCTTTGTGACACTACCATACTGTCTTGATGACTGTAGGTTTATAGTACAGCCTGAGGTCAGGTAGGTTGATTCCTCCAGTTCCATTCTTCTTTCTCAGGATTGCTTTGGCTATTCAAGGTTTTTTGTATTTCCATACAAATTGTGAAATTATTTGCTCTAGTTCTCTGAAAAATACTGTTAGTAGCTTGAATCTATAGATTGCTTTGGGTAGTATATTTGTTTTCACTATATTGATTCTTCCGATCCATGAACATGGTGTATTTCTCCATCTATTTGTGTCATCTTTGATTTCTTTCATCAGTGTTTTATATTTTTCTATATATCGGTCTTTTGTTTATCTAGGTAGCTTTATTCCTAAGTATTTTATTCTTTTTTGTTGCAATAGTGAATGGAATTGTTTCCTTAATTTGTCTTTCTCTTTTCTCATTGTTGTTGTATAGGATATCTATTCCATACATCAACCTGAACCCAGGTCTCCCGCATTGCAGGCAAATTCTTTACTATCTAAGCTACCAGGGAAGCACTTTACTCATAGCCATA
>NW_011493263.1:16831-18082 GCF_000754665.1 Bison bison bison | reverse complement strand
CTATGTAGAGGATCATGTCATCTTCAAACAGTGAGAGTTTTACTTCTTCTTTTCCAATCTGTATTCCTTTTTTTTTTTTCTTCTCTGATAAGGACATTATTAACACTAAAATCTTTAAGGCAAAAGGAAGATGATAAAGTTTCTATGAATATTTCATAATACTAAAAAATTGTAAACATGATATCCATCATTATAAAACTATTTGATGTGGATAGAACTATATAAAAAGGTTGCTGGATCTTAATCCTGTCTTTTTCATAATTTTACCATATAAGTTTGAGTGATCCTCTTAAACTCTGTGTCTCAGTTTTCCTTCTCCCCAAGTTAGGAAAATAAAATATGTCTTGCCTACTTCATAGGGATGTTGTGAAGCAACAACGTGGGAGAGCATTTGATAAAGTATGAATGGGAAACAAAAGAGTGGGCCCTTTTATATATGATTCTGGTTATTTCTTTCTGTGGTATCCTTATGCTCTTTGCTCTTTACTCACAGCACAGCATCCAAGATTTTAAAATGTTAGCATTCAAAGAAATATGAACTTTAGTAGAAAAATATATCCTTGAGATATTTTAACACAAAACTTCATTCTATTTGATAGAATTGTGGATGTTTGACGAGCCAGGCAGAAAGCTTGTATGAAAGATTTTTATTTTTTGGATCAGAATCAGGGTTTTTTTTTTTTTTTTCTTTATACAATTAAATTTATTTATTTTTAATTGGAGGATAATTAGTTTACAGTACTGCGTTGGTTTCTGCCAAACATCAACATGAATCAGCCATAGGTATATCTATGTCGCCTCCCTATTTAACCTCCATCCCACTTCCCACCCCATCCAACCCTTCCAGAATAGGGTTTTAATTCCTCTCAGACCAGCTGTCCAGGACCATAGGCTATTATCTTTCCTTTAATCACATCACCTGCTCCAAATGCACCAGTAGGATAACCAAAGTCAGGGAAGCATTTATCCTGCTTTTGGCTGAAACCAAAACATCCTCTGTGTGAAGGGAGAGAAGCAAGGAATATGTCTGCTTTAGCTCAAATGTAGGTTTATAAACTGAGAAGGATCTCAGGGGGTCTAGAAAAGATGATGAAACAAATCCCCTCCATAGCCAGGCAGCTGGGGACAAATCTGGGAGATGACTATTTTCCATAGTAACTATCTTTTAACAATAATAGGGTAGGATGGCCTGGTAGTAAAGACTAATTCCCAGGTTCCAGTATTAGTTCTGCCACTTGATAGGCATACAAC
>NW_011493263.1:14857-15235 GCF_000754665.1 Bison bison bison | reverse complement strand
GAATACCAGACCACCAGACCTGCCTCTTGAGAGATTTGTATGCAGGTCAGGAAGCAGCAGTTAGAACTGGACATGGAACAACAGACTGATTCCAAATAGGAAAAGGAGTACGTCAAGACTATACATTGTCACCCTGCTTATTTAACTTATATGCAGAGTACATCATGAGAAACGCTGGGCTGGAAGAAGCACAAACTGGAATCAAGATTTCCGGGAGAAACATCAATAACCTCAGATATGCAGATGACACCACCCTTATTGCAGAAAGTGAAGAGGAACTAAAAAGCCTCTTGATGAAGGTGAAAGAGGAGAGTGAAAAAGTTGGCTTAAAGCTCAACATTCAGAAAACAAAGATCATGGCATCTGGTCCCATCCTGT
>NW_011493263.1:12438-14039 GCF_000754665.1 Bison bison bison | reverse complement strand
TCCCTGGATTGGGAAGATCCCCTGGAGGAGGGTATGGCAACCCACTTCAATATTTTTGCCTGGAGAATCCCATGGACACAGGAGCCTGGTGGGCTACAGTCCATGGGGTCACAAGATTCAGACATGACTGTAGCAATGCAGGCATGACTGCATGCATGAGACTCAAAAGAGTGATTTAATGATTATATAATTTATATCAATAACTTACCTCCACACCTGAGTTCAGAAAAATCTTAACTGATTTTAACTGTTCTTACTTTTAATTATCATCATTATTATTTTCACTATTACTACATTATTAGGAGGTTCTCGGTTTTGAATTAAGGTTCATACCTGGCTCATCGCACAGAAACAAAGATGTTATTAAATATGCCTTTCCCCTATATCATACCTTTTAGCACACACGTCTCTTTTGGAGTCCTTATAGAGGTGTTCCCTCTCTGACCTTTACAAATAACCCTTTTCATTTCATCAACGTGAAGTTATTTGCCATGCTTAGGCATTGCCTGGAGTCAACTAGTAAGGGGTTGGATTAGATGACCTCTCGGCTTCCTTCCATCCCTGAAAATCTATGATTCTAAGAGTCAGTGTTCAGGAGAAAAATGAAGGGCTATTTAGCGATGCATGACAGTTCTGTCCTAAAAGAACAAAGAACTTACTCAGTATGCCAGAAGCCATGTTGAAGATCACAGGATCATGAATTATAACTCTACTACCCTCTGGCAGGATAGGAAAGGAATCTCATAGACAAATTGCACTGGGAGAGATTATGGATTAAAGACTCCAATATTCATGACTTCCAACCAGCCAGCCAGCACATAAGACCATAGCAAGTGCCAAAGGCCACCCCAGTACATTCAAATAATAATAATGGGATTATCCCCAAAGAGAAGCAGGAGAATGAAATTGTGGCCAAGACAGTGTTTGTGAATCTTTCTCCTTTTCTGGCTACAGCTACAATAAAGAGTTCAAGAGACAATAGAAGCCATCATCTGTAAACTTGTGGCTTTGAAGAAAAAAGCCATAATGATGGCATTTAAATGCTACCCTGTCTTATTCCATTTACCATCAACTGGGGGTTGCTCAGCAGGAGAAATGAGATCATTTCTCTCTGAGTGGCTAGCCAAGCTTGCCCACATTCATTCTTCTTTCCACATCATGTTTTAGCAAGCATCAACACGTCAGCAGCTTCTGAAATGTACCAGATCTAGGGAGGCAGGATATTGTTATTACTGCTCTGAAGAACTACCCATCTCTGGAGTGAACTTACACCAGCCACAGTTTCTCTTGTTTGCTTGTCAAATGGTAGGAGGAGGTTAAAGAGGCCCCTCACATTTACTGCCTGACACACAGCCTGATTAACCTTCAGGGATGGTAGCCCACCAGTCAGACTTCCTGAGGCCATCTGAAACACTCCATTTCTTCTTTATATTATTTTTAAATATCTTTTTTACTTTCTTTTTAAAATTTTTTATTTTATATTGGAGTGTAGCCAATTAACAATGTAGTAATAGTTTCAGGTGGACAGTGAAGGAATTCAGCCATACATATACATGAATCCATTCTCCCCCAAACTCCTCTCCACTCCAGGCTGCCACATA
>NW_011493263.1:8225-10698 GCF_000754665.1 Bison bison bison | reverse complement strand
GGATTTAATAAACTATTGTCTTTTTTTAAGGATTTCCCTGATAGCTCAGTTGGTAAAGAATCCTCCTGCAAGACCCAGGATCTTCCTCTGGGCCGGGAAGATCCACTGGAGAAGGAATAGGCTACCAACTCCAGTATTCCATCTTTTTTATAAAAATGAAAGGCATTTTTATTGTTTTTTACGTTAAACAAGTTAATGCAGGACTATATTCTCATTTGAGAAGGAAATGGCAACTCACTCAAGTATTCTTGCCTGGGAAATCCCATGAACAGAGAAGCCTGGCGGGCTACATACAGTCCATGGGATCACAAAAAGTCAGACACAACTTAGCAAATAAACAACAACATTCTCATTGTAAAAATTCACACACTGAGCAATCTAGAATACAATGTGTGTCCCTTCATTCTGATCTTATTATCTACCCCAGATTGAACTGCTATTAACTGTTCTGTATATAACTCTCCAAATTTTGTATACTTATCTACATATCCACATATAAACTATACAACAAACAGGTAAGTCTAGGTTTTTGGTATGACATGTCTATTCACTGAAACTGCAGTCTTCCCCCAACATATCTTTGCCAGTTTTCCACCAATGAACCATCAAAGCTGAGTTCAGGAGAGAGTGAAAGAGTCCTTCTACAATTGACCATTGAACCACATAGGTTTGAACTGTGAGAGTCTACTTATATGCAGATTTTTTTCAATAGTAAATACCACAGTTCAGTGGATGTGAAATGTCACTTATGGAGGAACCACAGATACTGGTGTGACTATAAACTATATGTAGATTTTCCCACTCACTGGAGGGTCAGGCCCCTACCAGCATTGTTCAAGGGTCACCTGTATTCAGTTCAGTTCAGTCTCTCAGTCATGTCCAACTCTTTGCAACACCATGGACTGTGGCATGCCAGGCTTCCCTGTCCATCACCAGCTCCCTGTATTAGTAAGCATGTATTTGCATATCTCTATCAGACTGCATTCTAAGACCAAAGACTATTATTTCCAGATTATCCATTAAACACAGTATCTACTCCTATCACTTTAGCAGGACACACTAACCTGGGGTGTCTTTTCACCTTAGGGTGAATGGAGAATCTGGAAACAGGTACATGGCACTGAGCCAATGAAATAGGGCTGTGTTCAGAAAAGACAGGTTGGACTCATGTTGATTTTTTTAGCTGTAGGGGCCTTTAGTGCCCTCCTGAGATTCAGAAGGAGGAGTGGGAGAGCTGAGATGAACCCAGGTTTCTTGACTCCAAGTTTATGTTCTTGCCACATGACCACCACCTTGACTCACTAAAGTTAGTTTTACCTTCATCACAATATTAATAGGAGGGCAAATGGAGGGAGATAAGGGTATGGGAGACCTAAGTGTTAGGGACGAGGCACCATCAAAAGAAGAGAAAGGGACAGCAGAGAGGAAGGGCAGTTAGAGGCTTCAGAATTCCAGGTCCTTCTGAGTTTCACTCAGGACCATACCTACCTACTGGACCATGTTCAGGTTCTCACCTTCCCATCTGAAGCCCTGAATCAACAGTTTGTTTAACCTATTTGACCCTTCTGACTGATGATGTTAAGATTAGTATCTCTTACCCAGGCATCTCTTACCAATCAACTATCTCTTTGGGGGGCTTATTCAATTGTCAACTCTAAGCCAAATTCCTGGTGTGCTGAAGTCCATGGGGTCGTGAAGAGTTGGACATGACTTGGCAACTGAGCAACAATAACAATAAGTCAAATTCACCAATTTCCCACCCTCCAAATGCACCCCATCCCCAAACAAACAAACAAAACTTAGCTTCTCTGAACAGGGTCATCAATGAGATTTATTTACCCCACTCCCCATATCTGATCTGTCCCCAAGCCCTATCTGATTTCCCCATGAAAGATTTCCTTTATCTGTGCAGATTTTCCATCCTCACTGTCATTGCTCTTGTGTTGGTCCATACAACCCGATCACCACCACATCCTTCTCCGTGGCCTCCCACCCTCCATTTTCACTGCTTTTCAATTCACCTCAACTTATTCTTATCAAACACATCTTCCTTAAACTTGTCTTTCTTTATGTTTTACTCCAGCTCAAAAATCTTAAGTGATTTTCTATTTATTGTCACATTTAGTTTGTCATGTCAAATGGAAGAGGGTGCCAATTTATTCTGTATTAGTATCAATAGCAGAAGTAAGACCAGTGGGCAAAAGTTATAAGAAGGTTTATTTCAGCTGATCAAAGGAAATCTTTATAAACAAAAAGAGCTGTTGCACAATGAAGCAGCTTGCTCAAGTACTGAGCTTCCTGCACCTGGGGAGATGTATAATCAATGAAGAGCCAGGATCTATCTGTCAAAGATGTTGTAAAAAGGATTCCTGCATTAAGAGATAGGAAAACACTGCTGACAGTAAAGATGATGATAACTGAAGGTGTATGTGTGTATATATATATATATATATATATATATATATATATATAT
>NW_011493263.1:4632-5313 GCF_000754665.1 Bison bison bison | reverse complement strand
TATTTGGCAAAACTAATACAATTATGTAAAGTTTAAAAATAAAATAAAATTAGAGAAAAAAAAAAAGATTTGGAATGGGTTTTAGGATAGAAAGAGAAGTAAAATGGCCTTTTGGCTCCCTCCCTTTTTGGGGATTGTTTTGTTTTTTTCACAGAAAAGCAAGCTTTATTCCAAGCAACCTCAAAAGTAAAGGTTATTAGCATCACAAGCCAGTAGAAAAGAATGAACACTTATACATACATATTTGATAAGATATCAATAGGAGTCACATCAATTTCCGTTATTCCTCCCATGCCCTCTTCAGCTTCTTTTCTGTTTCAAGATGAAAAGGTAGGCTTGAAATTGCTCATGTCTTTTTAACTCAAACAAGAACCAGTTTCAAAAAAGGGGGCATCTGGTGGCAAGTGTTATAGAGAATCAGCTACATTACTAAAATAAAATTTCTTCATTACTATGGCAGTTAATCGGAGAAGGCAATGGCAAGCCACTCCAGTACTCTTGTCTAGAAAATCTCATGGACAGAGGAGCTTGGTAGGCTGCAGTCCATGGGGTCGCTACTAGTCGGACATGACTGAGTGACTTCATTTTTACACATTGGAGAAGGAAATGGCAACCCACTCTAGTGTTCTTGCCTGGAGAATCCCAGGGATGGCGGAGCCTGGTGGGCTGCCGTCTATGGGG
>NW_011493263.1:4322-4532 GCF_000754665.1 Bison bison bison | reverse complement strand
ACATTGTTAATCTACTATACTCCAATATAAAAGAAAAAAAAAACCTTTAAAAAAAAAGAACATAGAAGCTGCTTTGAGCAAGCATAGCCCATTTTTCACTCTTATTGTGCTTTGTTCAGTTGCATATTACTAGGTAAGAAGAATCACAAGGCATTCTCATCTAGGAATTGTACACCAACCTCACCCCAGACACACCACATACACATACCT
>NW_011493263.1:0-560 GCF_000754665.1 Bison bison bison | reverse complement strand
TGGGCCAAAGAACTAAACAGACATTTCTCCAAAGAAGACATACAGGTAGCTAACAAACACATGAAAAGATGCTGAACATCACTCATTATCAGAGAAATGCAAATCAAAAACCACAATGAGGTGCCATTTCACACCAGTCAGAATAGCTGCTATCCAAAAGTCTACAAACAATAAAAGCTGGAGAGGGTGTGGAGAAAAGGGAACCTTCTTACACTGTTGGTGGGAATGCAAACTAGTACAGCCACTAGGAGAACAATGTGGAGATTCCTTAAAAAACTGGAAATGGAACTGCCATACGACCCAGAAATCCCACTTCTGGGCGTACACACTGAGGAAATCAGAATTGAAAGAGACAGGTGTACCCCAATGATCATCGCAGGACTGTTTATAATAGCCAGGACATGGAAGTAAACTAGATGTCCATCAGCAGACGAATGGATAAGAAAGCTGTGCTCCATATACACAATGTATTACTCAGCCATTAAAAAAAATACATTTGAATCAGTTATAATTAGATGGATGAAACTGGAGCCTATTATACAGAGTGAAGTAAGCCAGAA
>NW_011493262.1:16397-16729 GCF_000754665.1 Bison bison bison | reverse complement strand
TCTAAGGAGGGAATTTGGTAGAATAGACGCCTCCTTATTAGGTGCAATTACAACTGTAGTCAGTCAGTGAAAGGAAAAAGTTAGTAAAGCAGGGAATCATAAACATGCATTAGTTAAAACATACATGACTTAAAAGTAAATTCAGTAGAATCTACAGTTTTTGGTTTGACATATGGTAAAATGTAATTTGTACAATGGCTCAGATAGTAAAGTGTCTGTCTACAATGCAGGAGACCCAGGTTTGACCCCTGGGTTGGGAAGATGCCCTGGAGAAGGAAATGGCAATCCACTCCAAGACTATTGCCTGGAAAATCCCATGGACAGAGGAGCCT
>NW_011493262.1:14979-16297 GCF_000754665.1 Bison bison bison | reverse complement strand
TTTTTTATGTTATTGAAATCAGGCTAGGGTTAATCCCAATGCAAATGTTTAAAGGTGTTCATTGTAACCCTTGGTGCCTTCACTAAGAAAATACCTCAAAATACAGTAAAAGAAACTATAAGAGGATAAAAATGGTATATGAGAAAATATCAGTTTAACACAAAATAAGGCAGTAGTAGAGGAGGAACACAAAAGACAAACAGAAAACAAACAATAAATCCTACCTTATAATTACATTAAAGGTAAATGGATGAACGCTCCAATGAAAAAAGCAGAGATTTACAAAGTGTAAGAAAAAAATGTGACTCCTATATCCTGCTTATGAGACAAACATTAATTCAAACACACACATACTTTAAAAGCATAACTATAGAAAAATATATACCATGGAAACTGTACCCCAAAGAGAGCTACAGTGGCTATACACAGCAGGCACAATAGACTCTACAAAATCATTACTAGAGACAAGAAAGAACATTTTATAATGATAAAAAGTGTCAATCTTTCAAGAGTATATAACAATGTATAAATGCACCTAATAAAAGTGCCTTCAAAATACATTAAACAAAAGTTGTCAAGATTCAAGGGGAAAATAAACAATTTAATTATACTAAGTGTAGACTTCAGTTCACCACTTTCAATAATAAATAAAACAACTAAGCAGAAGATCAACAAGGAAATAGAAGACTTGAACAACTACATACAAACACTAGAAATAAGAGACATGTATAGAACACCCCACTAACAACAACAAAATACACATTCATCTAAGGTACACATGAAACATTCTCCATGATAGATCACATTCTAGGCTATAAAACTGGGCTCAATAAATTTAAAATGTTGAAATCACACAAAGTATGTTCTCTGAACATAATGGAATTAAATCAAAACTCTATAACAGAAGGAAATATGAGAAATTCACAACTGTGTGGAAATTAAACATTATCCCCTTACATAACTAATGGCTCACAGAAGAAATCATAAGGTAAATTGCAATGTATTTTGGAATGAATGAAAACAAAAAATACAACATACCAAAACTTATAAAATATTACTAAAGTAGTGCTTATTACAATTTATAATATAGTTATAAATGCCTGTATTTTGTTCTGTCTTGCTTTTTTAAAATTAATTTTTGCTGAAGTATAGTTGCTTTATGATGTTGTGTTAATTTCTTCTGTACAGCAAAGTGAATCAGTTATGTTGTATCATTTGCCCAGATGTATCCAACTCTTTGCAACCACAGGCTTTGCCAGGCTTCCATGTCCTTCACAATCTCCCGGATTTTGCTCAAACTCATGTCCACTGAATCAGT
>NW_011493262.1:11003-12237 GCF_000754665.1 Bison bison bison | reverse complement strand
CTCCAGTGTTCTTGCCTGGAGAATCCCAGGGACAGGGGAGCCTGGTGGGCTGCCGTCTCTGGGGTCTCAAAGAGTCAGACACGACTGAGGCGACTTAGCAGCAGCAGCAGCAGCCTATCCCTTCTCCAGTGGATCTTCCCAACCCAGGAATCGATCCATGGTCTCCTGCATTTCAGGCAATTCTTTACCAGCTGAGCTATGAGGGAAGTCCTCATAAAACAGCTAAAATAAAAAATAGTGGCAAACCCAGTGCTGGGATGGATGTGGAGACACTTGATCTCTTATGCATTCTGGTGGGAATGTCAAATGGTACAGCCACTCTTGAAAATAGTTTGACAGTTTCTAATAAAACTAAACATACATGACTCAGGAATTGCACTCTTGAACATTTATCTGAGGAAAATGAAAACTTATGTTCACACAGAAACCTGTACACTAATGTTCCTAAGAGCTTTAGTCCTAATAGCAAATATATTGGCAACAACCAAAACATCTTTCAGTGAATGAATGACTGAGCAAACTCTGATACATCCACGTAATGGGCTAATACTAAACAATAAAAAAGCAATGAAATATTGATACATGCAAAAATTTGGATAGACCTCAAGGGCATTATACTGAATGAAAAAAAAAAAAAAAGCTAATCCCTAAATGTCATACACCATGATTCCTTTTATATCACATTCTTCAAATGACAAAATTATAGAGATAGAGAAGAGACTAGAGGCTACCAAGGGTTAGAGACAGTAGAGGGTGGAGAAGGGATGGACGTAAAGACATCAGGGGATCATTGGGGTTATAGAATTGTACTGTCTGTTGACTGCAGTGGTGGTTACACTTATCTAGGTGTGCATGTGTGCTCAGTCACTCAGTCCTGTCTGACTCTTTGTGACTCTGTAACCCACCAGGCTCCTCTCTCCATGGGATTTTCCTGGCAGTGATACTGGAGTGGGTTTCTACTTCCTCCTCCAGGAGATCATCCCAACCTAGGGATCAAACCCACATCCCCTGCATCTCCTGAATTGTCAGGTGGATTCTTTACCACTGAGCCATCTGGGAAGCCCACACATATCTAGGTACTTTATACTAAAGCCCATTAGGGAAACTGGGTGAAGAGTAAACTTGACCTCTTTGTACTATCTTTTTAATTTTCTGTGAATCTATGTTATTGTTTTTGTTCAGTTGCTCAGTCATGTCCAACTCTTTGCAACCCCATGGGCTGCAGCACAACAGG
>NW_011493262.1:10451-10903 GCF_000754665.1 Bison bison bison | reverse complement strand
GTTCTTAATCTTGACACCAAAAGGATGATCAATAAAAGAAAATTATCAAAAAGTTGGCCTTCATCAAAATTTTAAGCTTTTGCTCTGCAAAAGACCTTGTTAAGATGATGAAAAGATAAACTATATACTAAAGAAAATACATTTGATAGCCACATATCTGACAAAGATTATCTGTCTAAGATTTATAAAGAAATTTCAGAACTCAACAAGTAAAACCGACAATCCAATTAGAAATTAGACAAAGACATGAAGAGACAGTTTACCAAACAGGACACATGAATGGCACATTAGTTTATGAAAAGATGTTTAGCACCATTAGCCATTAGAGAAATGAAGATTAAGATCATAAAGGGATACCACTAAAAGAAAGTGAAAGTGAAAGTCGCTCAGTCTTGTCTGACTCTTTGCAACTCCATGGACTATACAGTCCATGAAATTCTCCAGGCAAGAAT
>NW_011493262.1:8750-10351 GCF_000754665.1 Bison bison bison | reverse complement strand
TGCCATGATCTTAGTTTTCTGAATGTTGAGTTTTAAGCCAACTTTTTCACCCTCCTCTTTCACTTTCATCAAGAGGCTCTTTAGTTCTTCTTCAATTTCTTCCATAAGGGTGGTGTCATCTGCATATCTGAGGTTATTGATATTTCTCCTGGCAATCTTGATTCCAGCTTGTGCTTCTTCCAGCCCAGCGTTTCTCATGATGTACTCTGCATATAAGTTAAATAAGCATGGTGACAATATACAGCCTTGATATACTCCTTCCCAGTTTGCAACCATTCTGTTGTTCCATGTCCAGTTCTAACTGTTGCTTCCTGACCTGCATACAGATTTCTCAAGAGGCAGGTCAGGTGGGTCTGGTATTCCCATCTCTTTCAGAATTTTCCACAGTTTGTTTTGGTCCACACAGTCAAAGGCTTTGGCATAGTCAATAAAGCAGAAATAGATGTTTTTCTGGAACTCTCTTGCTTTTTCGATGATCCAGTGGATGTTGGCAATTTGATCTCTGGTTCCTCTGCCTTTTCTAAATCTAGCTTGAACATCTGGAAGCTCACGGTTCACATACTGCTGAAGCCTGGCTTGGAGAATTTTGAGCATTACTTTACTAGCATGTGAGATGAGTGCAATTGTGCAGTAGTTTGAGCATTCTTTGGCATTACCTTCCTTTGGGATTGGAATGAAAACTGACCTTTTCCACTGATGAGTTTTCCAAATTTGCTTGCATATTGAGTGCAGCACTTTCACAGGATCATCTTTTAAGATTTGAAATAGCTCAACTGGAATTCCATTGCCTACATTAGCTTTGTTTGTAGTGATGCTTCCTAAGGCCCACTTGACTTCGCATTCCCGGATGTCTGGCTCTAGGTTGGTGATCACACCATTGTGATTATCTGGGTCATGAATACCTTTTTTGTATAGATCTTTTGTATATTCTTGCCACCTCGTCTTAATATCTTCTGCTTTCTGACTTACTTCTGCCTATATTACAGTCTCTGCAAATGGCACGATATTGTCCCTTTTATGACTGAGTAATATTGCATTGTATATATGTTCCACATCTTCTTTATCCATTCCTCTGTTGGACATTTAGGTTGCTTCCATGTCCTGGCTATAGTCAATAGTGCTACAACGAATATTGTGGTGCATGCATCCTTTCAAATTATGGTTTTCTGTGGATACATGCCCAGGTGTGGGATTGCTTGCTAGGTCATATGGTAGACCCATTTTTAGTTTTTTAAGGAACCCCCATACTGTTCTCCATAGCATCTGTAACAATTTACATTTCTACCAACAGTGCAGAAGGGTTCCCTTCTCTCCACACCCTCCCCAGAATTTATTGTTTGTAGATTTTTTGATAATGGCCATTCTGATGGTGTGAAGTGATACCTCATTGTAATTTTGATTTGCATTTCTCTAATTAGTGATGTTGAGCATTTTTTCATGTGTTTTTGACCCTGTATGTCTTCTTTAGAGAAATGTCTATTTAGGTCTGCTTTACACAAAAATTAACTAAAAATGGATCATATATTGAAATATAAAATGTAAAATTATAATAATATTAGAGGAAAATATAGGAGAAAATCTCCACAACCTATGACTTCTTG
>NW_011493262.1:5730-6841 GCF_000754665.1 Bison bison bison | reverse complement strand
TTCCTTTGTCCTATTGAGTTTTGCATGGTTCTATATATTCTTTTCCACTGGTCAGGTACTCCTGTCCACTCTCAGCTGGTGTTCTGCATGCACTTCTGTGTCTGAAGGTGTATTCCTGATGTATCTATAGAGAAAGATGTACTCCTCATCCACTTACTCCTCCGGCATCTTGTTCTCTCCCTGTATTACTTTTTGATGCACTTCAAAGTAAGTTAGAGACATCAATATACTTTAGCACAAAGTACTTCAGTATGCATAAAAGATAATGATTTCATCACATGCATTTAAGACTTTTTTCATAATCCCATTGAAACAACCCAAGAACTATAAAAATAAAGAAGTCTTTATGAATTATTAATAACAGTGAATAAATCAAAAACTTTTAAAAACAACTACAAGACAGTTCAATAAGTGAGTAACCTACAATTCAATTCAGGCAAAGTAGTAAGAAGTAAGATAGATATTCCCCAAAAGAGCCTTGGAAAGGTCTAAAGTTAGCAGCAGGGACTAGGAACAGAGACAGGCCATAGGACAGATGCCAGGGAGAAAAACCAAAGGACTGGTGTAGCTGTTCCAGCATCCCACATGTGAACTAACAGGTTGAAGTCAGACCCCAGCCTTCATTTGCTGCAGATGGCCAGCAAAATGGGAGGCATCACCATAGCAAGATTCTAAAATAGGTAGTTGAACAAGTTAGAAAAGGGCTGTTGTTCCCCAACTAGCTTCAGGCTATTATGATAAGCACTGGCACACCAGGAACGTTCCTTGTTGTACTTTAGGTTCCCTATTTTATATGGGCAATTAGACTTATGACCAGTCACAGGAGTTCCAAATCTCAGAAAGCAGGAGCCTGAAGCAAGAGGAAAGAAAGGTCAGTCTAGGGAGAAAATTCAAGTCATGAGAGACATTAGGACATTATGCTGGCACATGGAATGGTTGGGGAGAAAACTGATCATTTTACAAAGCAGTTTACTTCCTTGGTATATAATCACCTTTTGGTAGCTCGTGTCTCATTTGAATTCCCTCAATATAGCAAAATAAAACTACAAAAAGTACAAATTTTCTCGTTTCCCCTTGGTCTAGGGAATCTATCTGTAATGTCAGTAATAGA
>NW_011493262.1:4227-5630 GCF_000754665.1 Bison bison bison | reverse complement strand
TCAATCTTTCCCAGCATCAGGGTCTTTCCTAATGATTCAAACAGGGGCTAAGTATCAACCTAGAGGGGTGGTATGGGGAGGGAGATGGGAGGCAAGTTGAAAAGGGAGGGGATATATGTATATCTGTGGCTGATTCATGTTGAGGTTTGACAGAAAACAGAAAAATTCTATAATGCAATTTTCCTTCAATTAAAAAAAAGACTAACTGCAAGGGGAAAAGAACAGTAGGAAAAGCAAACAAAGGAATAAATGTAGAAAAATATTAATAGGTTTTAAAAAATAAAATTAAAAAAGAGAAAAGGAAAAAAAAGGTAAATTCCACAGAGCTGCAAAAGTCAAACATAGAGGCAGAAGATTATAATGATAAAAAGTGTGACTGAATATACACATATACATATACACCCATAAGCAAAATCAAAACAGTCCAACAAAAATAAAGTAAAACAGACTGACCCAGCAAACCGAGGAAACCAAATATTATATCTACCAGTTAAGAACAAAACTAACTAAAGCACAAACTGGAAAACAAAACTAAAGCAAGGTGCCAAGTGGGGAATAGAGCGATGAAAATAAAACTAACAAATATGTTGAGAGGAAAGGAAATAAAGGAAAGAAAGAATAGATATGCAAAGTTAAATAGAGGTAAAGAAGATTTATATACATTAAAGATTAACTGCAAGGAGAAAAGTATAGTTGGAAAAGCAAACAAAGGAATAAATGTAGAAAAGAATAATAATAGGTTTAAAAATTAAAATTAAAAAAGAGAAAAGAAAAAAAAAAAAGGAAAACTCCATAGAACTGCAAAAGCCCAACGTAGAGTTAGAGGTTTATAACAATAAAAAAATGTGACTGAGGAAAAAAAAAACTCAAAAGCTTAATTAGATTTCATAGTGCCAATAAGATCGACAACTACAACTGGGAGGTGGGAGGGAAAAAAATCCAAAAGAATCTACAGAACAAGTCAAAACATAAGAATAATAAATGTTTTTCTTGACTCACTGCTGTCAGAATCCTTTCCCTCACTGGGAGTCACAGTCCACCTCACCTGCCTAGGATGCCCTCCAACACTGTGCTATCTCTGGATCTGCTGTGGGGGCAGATCAGAATCTGATCTGGTCCTACACCTGTGTGTTCTTACCTTCAATGTCCACAGCTATGAGAACTAGTCATTTTGTTTTGTGGGAGCTCTCAATGTCCTTTTATATATTCCATAGACACACAGTCTGCCTAGTTGATTGTGTGGATTTAATCTGCAGCTTGTATAGCTGGTGAGAAGGTTTTGGGTCTTCTTCCTTAGCCACACTGCCCCTGGGTTTCAATTGTGGTTTTATTTCCATCTCTGCATGTGGGTCATCCATGGGGGTTTGCTCCTGAGGCTACCTTGGAGGACTTGGGTTTGCCCT
>NW_011493262.1:757-2029 GCF_000754665.1 Bison bison bison | reverse complement strand
CCACAGGGTTGCAAAGAGTTGGACACGACTTAGCAACTGAACAAGTTGAAATTATGGTGGAGCAGTGGGGATCTGAGAGGGAGAAAGACTCTGACTTGCAGAAGGAAAGAGAATGGAGTGGACTCAGAGAGAAAAATGAAAGAGAAACCATGATTTATTTTCCTGTCCTTGATTAAAGAGGCTAGCTGTTGTTTTTGTTTTATAAAATACCTTATGTTTTATTTCTGTAGTAGTTAATGTTCTTTTGGTTGCAAGTAACAGAAACAAATTCAATTTAGCCTATAAGGATACTACAGTGACTAGAGAAATCCAAAGACAGAAAGAAACTGGGCCTCAGTAAGGAATCAAAGTTTCAAACACCCAGGAAGTCCTCTTTTTCCATCTCTAATCTCTGTTAATACATATTTGCTTCATTCTCTTTTTTTAATTGGAATATAATTGCTTTACAATGTTGTATTGGTTTCTGCTGTACCACAATGTGAGTCAGCTATGAATCCCTCTTGAGCCTCCCTCCCACTCCCCATCCTACCTTTCTAAGTTGGCACAGAGCACAGAGCACAGAGATAGTTGAGCTCCCTGTGCTTTACAGTGGCCTCCCACTAGCTATCTATTTTACATATGGTAGTGTATACATGTCAATGCTACTCAGTTCATCCCACCCTCTCCTTCCCCACTCTGTGTACACAAGTCTGTTATCTACATCTGTGTCTGTATTCCTGCCTTGAAAATAGGTTCATCTGTACCATTTTTCTAGATTCCATATATATGGGTTAATATATGATATTTATTTTTCTCTTTCTGACTTACTTCATTCTGTATGACAGACTCTAGGTTCATCCCCATCATTACAAATGACCCAGTTTCATTCCCTTTTATGGCTGAGTAATATTCCATTGTATATATGTACCACAACTTCATTATACATTCATCTGTTGGTGGATATTTAGGTTACTTCCATGCCTTGGCTGTTGTAAATAGTGCTGCAATAAACACTGGGGTACATGTGTCTTTTTGAATTATGGTTTTCTCAGGGTATATATCCAGGATTTCTGGGCCATATGGTAGTTTTATTCCAAGTTTCTTGAGCAATCTTCATATTGTACTCCATAGTGGTTGTATCAGTTTGCATTTCACCCAACAAAGCGAGATGGTTTCCTTTTGCTACTGCCAATTGATTCTCACTGCTTCTTGGTCCACAAGGAGGGAAATTATTACCAACAGTTTCAGAGTTTCCATCTTCTCCACCATTTAAGATAGTTATCAAACTGAGAC
>NW_011493262.1:0-657 GCF_000754665.1 Bison bison bison | reverse complement strand
AAATAGCTCAACTGGAATTCCATCACCTCCACTAGCTTTGTTCATAGTGATGCTTCCTAAGGCCCACCTGACTTCACATTCCAGGATGTCCGGTTCTAGGTGAGTGTGAGTGATCACACCTTTGTGATTATCTGGGTCGTGAAGATCCTTTTTGTACAGTTCTTCTGTGTATTCTTGCCACCTCTTCCTCATATCTTCTGCTTCTGTTAGGTCCATACCATTTCTGTCCTTTATTGAGCCCATCTTTGCATGAAATGTTCCCTTGGTATCTCTAATTTTCTTGAAGAGATCTCTAGTCTTTCCCATTCTATTTGTTTCCTCTGTTTCTTTGCATTGATCCCTGAGGAAGGCTTTCTTATCTCTCCTTGCTATTCTTTGGAACTCTGCATTTAAATGGGTATATCTTTCCTTTTCTCCTTTTCTCCTTTGCTTTTTGCTTCTCTTCTTTTCACAGCTCTTTTTAAGGCCTCCTCAGACAGCCGTTTTGCTTTTCTGCATTTCTTTTTCTTGGGTATGGTCTTGATCCCTGTCTTCTGTACAATGTCACGAACCTCTCTCCATAGTTCATCAGGCACTCAGTCTATCAGATCTAGTCCCTTAAATCTATTTCTCACTTCCACTGTATAATCATAAGGGATTTGATTTAGGTCTGGTTTT
>NW_011493261.1:17587-17978 GCF_000754665.1 Bison bison bison | reverse complement strand
CTCCTCTTTCACTTTCATCAAGAGGCTCTTTAGTTCTTCTTCGCCTTCTGCCATAAGGGTGGTGTCACCTGTGTATCTGATGGTATTGATATTTCTCCCAGCAATCTTGATTCCAGCTTGTGCTTCATCCAGCCCAGTATTTTGCATGATCTACTCTGCATGTAAGTTAAATAAGCAGGGTGACAACATACAGTCTTGACATACTCCTTTCTCAATTTGGAACCAGCCTTTTGTTCCATGTCCAGTTCTAACTGTTGCTTCTTAACCTGCAAACAGATTTCTCAGGAGGCAGGTAAGGTGGTCTGGAATTCCCATCTCTTTAAGAATTTTCCACACTTTGTTGTGATCCACACAAAGGCTTTGGCATAGTCAATAAAGCAGAAGTAGATGT
>NW_011493261.1:14035-14518 GCF_000754665.1 Bison bison bison | reverse complement strand
TACAGAGTGAAGTAAGCCAGAAAGAAAAACACCAATACAGTATACTAATGCATATATATGTAATTTAGAAAGATGGTAACAATAACCCTGTATATGAGACAGCAAAAGAGACACAGATGTATAGAACAGTCTTTTGGACTCTGTGGGAGAGGGGGAGGGTGGGAAGATTTGAGAGAATGGCATTGAAATACGTATAATATCATATATGGAATGAGTCGCCAGTCCAGGTTCGATGCACAATACTGGATGCTTGGGGCTGCTGCACTGGGACAACCCAGAGGGATGGTATGGGGATGGAAGAGGGAGGAGGGTTCAGGATGGGGAACACATGTATACCCGTGGCAGATTCATTTCGATATTTGGCAAAACCAATACAATATTGTAAAGTTTAAAAATAAAATAAAATTTAAAAAAATAAAAAATAAAAAAGCAGAAACATTACTTTGCCAACAAAGGTCTGTCTCATCAAAGCTATGGTTTTTC
>NW_011493261.1:12460-13935 GCF_000754665.1 Bison bison bison | reverse complement strand
TAAAGAAAGCTGAGGACCATAGAATGGATGTTTTTGAACTGTGGTGTTGGAGAAGATTCTAGAGAGTCCCTTGGACTCCAAATAGAGCCAATCAGTTTATCGTAAAGGAAATCAGTCCTGAATATTCATTGGAAGGACTGATGCTGAAGCTGAACCTCCAATATTTTGACCCCCTGATAGGAAGAACTGACTAATTGGAAAAGACCCTGATTGTAGGAAAGATTGAAGGCAGGAGGAGAAGGGGATGATGGAGAATGAGATGGTTGGATGCCATCACCGACTCAGTGGACATGAATTTGAGTAAGTTCTGGGAGTTGGTGATGGACTGGAAAGCCTGGCGTGCTGTAGTCCATGGGGTCACAAAGAGTTGGACACGATTGAGCCACTGAAGTGAACTGAAAAGTTTTTCTTAAGTCAGCTGGATCTTGATAGCCTTCAGCTCAAAATAATCCACATGCCAACCTGGCATAACCTGGGGTCATGTATTCTGCTCCCCTTCAGCATCTAAAATCACTGCTAAGAATGATTACAAAAAATGTGTAGTTTCCCTGGATCCAATGCATTAAAATTAAAGAGATTCCATTTATCTGGTGATGGTTTGTAAATATGAAAGCTATTAATCTAGCTTTTGGTAATTATAATCAAAGACACTGGAATATGAGCTATATGGATTATGAAGTAGCCATCTGTTTCCCACACACGCACACCAAGCCTTTCTAGTCCATGGATAGGAAGAGTCCAAATATTTACTATTAACTCAATTCTGTTGGGAAAGCTACAGAGGTTTAAGATAAAGTACTGCTGTTCTGGGGATTATAGCTTCATGGGAGACATGGAAATATACTTTTTATCCATTATCTTATATGATAAGCAAAACTATCTTGTGAGGTAAGGATTGTTTTCCTCATCTTACAGATAAGGGGACTCAGATTCAGAGAACTTAGGCAACTTGCTCAAAGTCAGGCAAATAATATGTGGCAAAGTCAAGCTTCAAGCCCACTGATTTCAAAATTTGTACATTTCTTTGCAAAACACACAGGATAAGATAGACAAATAACACTATAGTAGAAAAATGTACAGAACATACTTTAACCACAATAGGAATTTAGAGAAGTATAATCTGAATTCAAGTTATATCTTAATCAGTGTTTTCTGCACAAAAGATATATATCAAAAGTGGGTCTTATAGATAGTCTAAGTAGAGAAAACAGAATGAATAAATCTCTCTGCGTCTATTTCTTTCTTTCTAAAACAGGGATGAGGCCATCTACCCCATAGTATCATTGTTAGGGTTGAATAAGATAACATATGAAGAGAATTTGGCAAATTACAGAGCAATAAGCAATGCAAACTGTTATTGTTACTTGCTAAAGTATGAAAGTGGAAATCCATGTGATGTGTGTAGATAGAGCTGACAGAGAGGACAGCGTTTTAAGGATGGACAACTCCCCATTTACTAACTTATAGAATTATAA
>NW_011493261.1:8889-11355 GCF_000754665.1 Bison bison bison | reverse complement strand
CACACACATATTTATATGCATATATTTATATTCTTTTCCATTATGGTTTATTTCAGGGTATTGAATATAGTTCCCTGTGCTATACAGTAGGATCTTGGTGTCCATTCTTTCTACATGTGATAGTTTGCATCTACTAACCCAAAACTCCTAGTCTGACTCCTCTCACCCTCCTCTCCCATGGCAAACACAAGTCTGTTCTCTATGTCTGTGATTCTGTTTCTGCTTCATAGATAGAGTCATTTGCTTTATGGTTTAGATTCCATATATTAGTGATGACATATGATATCTTTCTCTTTCTGACTTCCTTTACTTAGTGTGATACTCTCTAGTTGCATTTGTGTTGCTGCAAATGACATTATTTCATTCTTTTTGTGGCTGAGTATTATTTCATTGTATATATCTACCACAACTTTTTCTATTCATCTGCTGATGGACATTTAGTGCATTTCCATGTCTTAACTATTGTGAGTAGTGCTGCTATGAACATAGGAGTGCATCTATCTTTTTGAATTATAGCTTTGCCCAGATATATGCCCAAAAGTAGGATTGATGGATCATATTGTATTGTTAATTCTATGTTTAGTTTTCTTAGGAATCTCCATACTATTTTCCATAGTGTCTGAATTAACTTACAACCCTACCAACAGTGTAGGAGGATTCCCTTTTCTCCACACCCTCTCCAGCATTTATTATTTGTAGACTTTGATGATGGCCATTTTGACTGGTGTGAGGTGATATCTCATTGTAGTTTTGATTTGCATTTCTCTAATAATAAGTAGTGTTGAGCATCTTTTCATGTACATTTTAACCATCCGTAGGTCTTCTTTGGAGAAATGTCTATTTATGTCTTCTGCCCATTTTTTTGATTTGGTTGTTCTTTTGTTACTGTTGTTGAGTCGTATGAGCTGTTTGTATATTTTGGAAATTAAAAGTTTGTCAGTCACATCATTTGCAAAGATTTTTGCCTACTCCATAGGTTGTCTTTTCGTTTTGTTTATGGTTTTCTTTGCTGTGAAAAAGTTTGTAAGTTTGATTAGGTCCCATTTATTTTTGCTATTATTTCTATTGCCTTCAGAGACTGACCTAAGAAAACATTGGTATGATTTATATCAGAGAATGTTTTTCCTACGTTCTCTTCTGGGAGTTTTATAGTGTCTTGTCATATTTACCTCTGTACTCCTTTTCTAACTTCCAGCTTATCTTTGTGTATGCTGTGAGGATGTGTTCTAACTTCACTGATTTACATGTAGCTGTCAAATTTTCCCAACACAACTTGCTTAAGAGACTGTCTTTTCCCCATTTAATATTCTTGGCTCCTTTGTCAAAGATTAATTGGTTTATTTCTTGGTCCTCTATATTTTTTTCCAAATAAAACCATACAATTATGATACACAATATCCTCAATAGGTTCAGAATTTTTGTAAGGCTGTTGGGGACTCAGTGTAGCCTGGGGCATCACACGCCCCACTCAGTGCAACCAGCTACTCCTGTTCTCAAAAAGCACCCCCACACCTTGGCTAGACAGAGAAAGTTGCAGGAGGCCTGTGGTCAGCATGTCCACTCTAGTCAGGGGATGGGGGAGGAGATGCTTGCATCCAGAGGATAACGATGCTGGGCAGCCTGAGCCACCTCCCTCTGCCCTCTCTGGATATGGTCACTGACCTGGAGTTTAAACGTGGAAAGTGAAAGGTTGTTGCTAATCCACAAAAAGACGCTGGGATTCTTGGCCTCCGAAAAAGAAGAATTCAATCCAGGGCCAATGACGAGACTTGATCACTCAGAGCTTTTATACAATAGAGTTTTATT
The DNA here is from genome assembly GCF_000754665.1 of Bison bison bison. NCBI lineage: Eukaryota > Metazoa > Chordata > Mammalia > Artiodactyla > Bovidae > Bison > Bison bison. The sequence goes on along the minus strand of NW_011493261.1, from coordinate 9,549 downwards.
AAAGTATAAAAAGGATAAAGAAAGCTTCTGACATAGACATCAGAAGGGGGCAGAAAGAGTACCCCCTTGCTAGTGTTAGCAATGGAGTTATATACCTTTTAATTAGTTATTACAATGAATCAAAAGAATGTCCCAAGTTTGTGAAAATTTTACCAGACCTACTCTAGCAATTTACATTTTAGGATAACAGGATTATAATTTAACAATAGGAAGATCCTCCAGACCCACTCCCATAATATACATTCTAAGATATCAGGATTAGTCAGAGGGTTTTCAGGAAGGAGAAACTGTCCTCCCAACCAGATACACTGTTGTATAATCCTTAGTACAGAATTTAAACTGAGTTGTGTAATTGACTAAGACCAAGGAATGCAGGGGAAAAAAACGTTTGTCCTTTTCTCCTCCTTGAAAATTCCAGACCTCCAATCTCCACTTCAAGAACCCCAGACCCCTTTCTCCTCCTTGGGGGCCCTGAACTTCGTGTCAATCTGCCCAGGAATTGACTCTCTCCTTCGCCCCTTTTCTTTTAGGAGAATTATGTTGCCTAGGGAAAAGGGGTTCATTCTCATTCCATAACTCCTTCCGATTGGGTGTTGTCCCTAAATTGGTAAGGCAACATATTCTCCTAACCCTCATATTGAGGGTTTCTGATCCAAGGGC
>NW_011493261.1:7893-8648 GCF_000754665.1 Bison bison bison | reverse complement strand
AGCAAAAACAGAACAATCAGAATTATTGTAATTAAGACAGCTTTCCACCATGGGGAACTAGTTAACATCTCCCAAAGTGAGGCAATTGGAGGTTTCAGGAGTATCCATAGCCTCAATCATCCTGTTCATACATTTAGTAAAATGAGTAACATTAGTGCTCATATCAGGTATATATATGTACAGCACTGGGTATGAATAATGGCACAAGTTACTCCTTGTAAAGCTGTCAGAATATCTAAAACCAACCTGTTTTGTAAAACCACCTTTCTAATTTTTGCTGGCTCTGCATTAAAAGCTGAAATAGCTTTTTGAGAAACTTGTAATGCCTGTTGAGTAAAGTTAGTCAAAGCATCCACTAATAGCATAACATCTGTAGTCCCCAGAGAGGGAACAAACACTGCAGCCAAATCATACCAGTGAAATATAGACCTTGTCCACCGAGTTTTCAATTCAGTTCAGTTCAGTCACTCAGTCACGTCCGACTCTTTGTGACCCCAAGAATCGCAGCACGCTAGGCCTCCCTGCCCATCACCAAATCCTGGAGTTCACTCAAACTCACGTCCATCGAGTAGGTGATGCCATCCAGCCATCTCATCCTCTGTCATCCCCTTTTCCTCCTGCCCCCAATCCCTCCCAGGATCAGAGTCTTTTCCAATGAGTCAACTCTTTGCATGAGATGGCCAAAGTACTGGAGTTTTAGCTTTAGCATCATTCCTTCCAAAGAAATCCAAGGGCTGATCTCCTTTAGAATGGAC
>NW_011493261.1:6509-7153 GCF_000754665.1 Bison bison bison | reverse complement strand
AGGGTGCATCTCCCTACCCAACCAGGGGGAAGCCATGCCCATAGGTAATAGCCATATATCCAATAGGTCCTGTTTGGAACAAGCCAGCGTGACTGTGATACCCAGTTCCAATCAGTGCCTGGCCAGGCAAAGGGAGGACCTGAATTGGGTTTGGAAATCATGGGAATTATTACGTTGCATATTTCCTGAGGCAAAAATCCCAATTGTTTCCAATCATTATAATTAAGTTGTTGACTAACTTCTCTGGATGGCTCTATTTGTTCCCAGCATATAGGGGCAGTAGATATTAGACGTCCTTTTTCAGGAGTTAACCATGTAACCCCATCCCATATTTGATAAAAGTCAGGCAAAAAACCATTAGATCTAGACCCATTTACCTTATGAGTAGTGAAATAATCAGTAAACTGAGACAATGCATAATCAAAATTAAAAGTCACGTTATGTCCATAATTAAACTACAAAGTGTTGCCCCAGTCCATCTTAGGGTTGTTAGATGTCATCAGTTTAAGAGGAGGCAGCACTTACGATTGTTGTTGAAGGTATTCTCAGACTTGGAAAAAGTCTTTTCCTTGAAATGGATATGTCCACCAAGGGAAAACTTCCACTGATGAAGAGGGGACCACTCCGCAGACCCAGCATTTAGA
>NW_011493261.1:5526-6026 GCF_000754665.1 Bison bison bison | reverse complement strand
CAAATAGAGGCTTGCTTGACTCAGAGGCTGGGTCGTGTCTCCCAGAGTTCTGTTAATGTCTGTTGAAAAGCTGAGAGCTGAGTTACATAATTAGTTAATTTCAAGGCTTCAGGGTCTATAACAATGTCTGTGCATAAGAAAGGCCTTCTATAAATACATTCAAAGGGGGACTGTCCCTCCTTTTGGGGGGCAGTCTGAGCCCTCATTAAAGTTATGGGTAGAACTTTAATCCAATTGCCCTGAGTCTCTTGAGTTAAATTGCAGAGATGTCTTTTGATAATGTCATTAGCTGTTTCAAATTTTCCTGAGGATTGGGGTCTCCAGGAACACTGTAAGTGATATTCTATTCCTAGAGCTTTAGATACCCCCTGAGCTACAGCAGCTTTAAAGGCGGAGCCATTGTCACTCTGAAGGCTCCATGGCAGCCCAAACCTGGGGATAATTTCATGGATTAAAATACTTTATAACCTCCTTAGCCTGTTCACCACGACAGGGAAAAG
>NW_011493261.1:4440-5426 GCF_000754665.1 Bison bison bison | reverse complement strand
TTTCTTTACAATTTTACCTTCAAACAAACAAGAAGCCATCTGGTAAGTACTCTCTGCACCCAAATGAAAACTCTGGTGTTAACCCTTAAGAATTTTCCATTAAGCATTTTCAGGAATTATTAATCATCCATCCTCGGACTGTAACCATCCTTTATCAGTAATCTTTGCTCCTCTTTTCTCATATCTTTCTAATTCTTCCTCAGTATATTGTGGTTTTTCCTGTTCCACAGGACCTGTCCAGATCAAAGGTGTCTGCAGTGAAGGGGTTTCCTAAAGTGCAGCTTTTTTGGCTTGACAGTCAGCCAGCTGATTGCCTTTGGCAACTTTACTCCCATCCCTGCTGTGCCCTTTGCAATGCATAACAGCTACTTCTTTAGGAGATTATACAGTAGTTAAAAGTCTCTATATCTCTCTGAAATGCTTAATAGGTTCTCCTGTTGCTGTTTTAAACATACTTTCTTTTCATATTGCAGCATGAACATGTAAAGTCAAATAAGCATACTTAGAATCAGCGTAGATATTTATTCACTGCCCTTTGTTTAACTCTAGAGCTCGGGTCAGAGCCACAAGCTCTGCTAACTGAGCACTGGCTCCCTAGAGGAGAGATTTTGTTTCTAAAACCTGTTCAGCAGTCACCACGGCGTAACCTGCTTTATGCTTTCCATCCCGAACAAAACAAATGCCATCTGTAAATAGTTCCGTGTCAGGTTTGTCTAGTGGGGTATCCATTAGATCTTCCTGAGTTGCATAGTTTAAAGTTAGAAATTGGGAACAAGTGTGATCAGGTGTTTCATTTTCCTTCTCCAGAAGGAAAGTGGCAGAATTTAAATTTCCTCAAACTTTAAGCTTAGTTACTGGTCCTTCTAAAAACAATGACTGATATTTAAGAAGCCCACAGTCTGTCATTCAAGTATTAAACTTAGAATTTAAGATTCCACTCAATCATGAGAAGTCAGTACAGTAAGAGTTTGTCCATTAATTATTTT
>NW_011493261.1:2964-3650 GCF_000754665.1 Bison bison bison | reverse complement strand
CTCAGCTATAAGTTTATATAATGGCTGGACAAGTTCCCCATAACCTGGAATCCAATGTGACAATAGCCTGTGATTTCCCAAAAATCCTCTCAACTGTCTTAAAGTCATAGGTAGGGGATGATTTAGTATAGGTGTAATTTTCTAGGGGCCTATGGCCCTAGTCCCTTCTGATATGATTAGGCCCAGATATCTAACAGATTTTTTACAAAGCTGAGCCTTTTCTCTTGATGCCTTGTAACCCCAGCCTGCCAGAAAGTTTAAGAAATCTTCTAAACCTCATGAACAAGCTTCCTCTGTCTAAGCACAGAATATCATCTACATATTGTAGTCCCACTGCTTCAGAGCTATTAAAGTTTTGTAGATCCTGTGACAAACTTTGTCCAAATAAGTGAGGTCTGTCATGAAAGCCCTGGGGCAAAACTGTCCAGGTTAACTGAGAAGCTGGCTACGTAGGGTCCTCAAAGGCAAATATAAATCGACTTTTCTCTGCCAAAGGCACTAAATAAAAGGCATCTTTCAAATCAATTACTGAGAAATATTTGGCTTGTTCAGGAATTTCAGACAATAGAGTATAAGGATTAGGCACCAAAGGATGTAAAGGAACTACAGCTTCATTTATTATTCGTAAATCTTGAACTAGTCTCCATTTACCATTTGATTTCTTTATACTCAAAATAAGAGTGTTA
>NW_011493261.1:2224-2591 GCF_000754665.1 Bison bison bison | reverse complement strand
CGCCTGAGGTGCTTCTCCTTTCCACAAAAATAGCAAGCCCATCCATTTTCACCTGGGTCCCTCTAGGCATTTTTCTCAGGATGTTTAAGAGTGGTTCTTACAGCCATTGCGAGGGATTCCACCTGTTCCTTTGACTTTTTCTGCCTTTCTTTCTTTTCCTCATATTCCCTACCATAATAGACTGTCTGAGCCAGTTGTAACAGATTATCTAAAGAATGATTTGGTCCATATGCCTGTTTTTAATAGCTTATGGCAGATACCTGGAGCCAACTGAGTGAGAAATCTATCTTTTAATATCACTATTCCATCTTCACTTTCGGGATCAATCTCAGTGAATCTGTGAAGGGCTTCTCTCAGACTAACTAGG
>NW_011493261.1:0-358 GCF_000754665.1 Bison bison bison | reverse complement strand
TCCTTCCCCATCCCATCCCTCTGGATCATCCCAGTGCACCAGCCCTGAGTACCCTGTCTCATGCATTGAATCTGGACTGATGATCTGTTTCATATATGATAATATACATGTTTCAATGCTGTTCTATCAGATCTTCCCACTCTCGCCTTCTCCCGTAGAGTCCAGAAGACTGTTCTATATATCTGTGTCTCTTTTGCTGTCTCCCATATAGGGTTATCATTACCATCTTTCTAAATTTATGATTTTAAAAGGTACTTTTTACATTATCTTTCTGATATTTTATTGTTATTGCAAAGAAATGCAACAGATTTCTATACATTAATTTTGTATCTTGCAACTTTGCTGAATTATTTTATTA
>NW_011493260.1:7438-17747 GCF_000754665.1 Bison bison bison | reverse complement strand
CTGGTCATAGCAAACACCCTCTTCTAACAACATGTGAGAAGATTCTATACATGGATCACCAGATGGTCAATATCGAAATCAGATTGATTATATTCTTTGCAGCCAATAATGGAGAAGCTTTACACAGTCAGTAAAAACAAGACTGAGAGGTGAGTGTGGCCCAGACCATGAAATCCTTATTGACAAATTCAGACTTAAATTGAAGAAAGTAGGGAAAACCATGAGACCATTCAGGTATGACCTAAATCAAATCCCTTGTGACTATGCAGTGGAAGTGAGAAATAGATTCAGGGGATTATATCTGATATAGAGAATGCCTGAAGAACTAAGGACAGAGGTTCATGACACTGTACAGGAGGCAGTGATCAAGACCATCCCCAAGAAAAAGAAAAGCAAAAAGGTATATTGTTGTCTGAGGACGCTTTATAAATAACGGTGAAAAGACGAGTATGTAAAGGAAAAGGAGAAAAGGAGAAATATGCCCATTTGAATGTAGAGTTCCAAAGAATAGCAAGGAGAGATAAGAAAGCCTTCCTCAGCGATCAATGCAAAGAAATAGAGGAATACAATAGAATGGGAAAGGCTAGAGATCTCTTCAAGAAATTAGAGATACCAAGGGAACATTTCAGGCAAAAATGGGCACAATAAAGGACAGAAATGGTATGAACCTAACAGAAGCAGAAGATAATAAGAGGAGGAGGCAAGAATACACAAAAGAACTATACAAAAAAGATGTTCATGACCCAAATAACCATGATGGTGTGATCACTCACCTAGAGCCAGACATCATGGAATGGAAAGTCAAGCGGGCCTTAGGAAGCATCACTACGAACAAAGAAAGTTAGTGGAGGTGATGGACTTCATTTGAGCTATTTGATCCTAAAAGATGATGCTGTGAAAGTGCTTCACTCTATATGTCAACAAATTTGGAAAACTCAGCAGTAGCCACAGGACTGGAAAAGGTCAGTTTTCATTCCAATCCCTTAGAAAGGCAATGCCAAAGAATGCTCAAACTACTGCACAACTGCACTCATCTCACACATGAGTAAAGTAATGCTCAAAATTCTCCAACCCAGGCTTCAACAGTACTTGAACCCTGAACTTCCAGATGTTCAAGCTGCATTTAGAAAAGCCAGAGGAACCAGAGATCAAATTACCAACATCTGCTGGATCATAAGGAAAAAAAGAGAGAGTCCCAGAAAAACATTCTATTTCTGCTTCAGTGAATACACAAAGCCTTTGAATGTGTGGATCACAACAAACTGTGGAAAATTCTAAAGAGATGGGAATACCAGACCACCTGACCTGTCTCCTGAGAAATCTGCATACAGGTCAAGAAGCAACAGTTAGAACTGGACATGGAACAACAGACTGTTTCCAAATCGAGAAAGGCATAAGTCAAGGCTGTATATTATCACCCTGCTTATCTAACTTAAATTCAGAGTACGTCATGAGAAATGCTTGACTGGATGAAGCCCAAGCTGGAATAATGACTGTTGGGAGAAATATAAATAATCTCTGATATGCAGATGATACCACCCTTATGGCAGAAAGTGAAGAAGAACTAAAGAGCCTCTTGATGAAAGTGAAGGAAGAGGGTGAAAAAGTTGGGTTAAAACTCAACGTTCAGAAAACTAAGATCATGGCATCTGGTCCCATCACTTCATGGGAAATAGATGGGGAAACAACAAAAAAGTGATAGACTATTGGGGGGGTGTGGTCCAAAGTCACTGCCAGTGGTGACTGCAGCCATGGAATTAAAAGATGCTTGCTCCTTGGAAGAAAATTTATGACCAACCTAGACAGCATTTTTAAAAGCAGAGACATTACTTTGCTTACAAAGATCCATCAAGTCAAAGCTATGGTTTTTCCAGTAGTCATGTATGGATGTGAGACTTGGACTATAAAGAAAGGTGAGCATGGAAGAATTGATGTTTTTGAACTATGGTGTTGGAGAAGACTGCTGAGAGTCCCTTTGACATCAAGGAGATCCAGCCAGTCCATCCTAGAGGAAATTGGTCCTAAATATTCACTGGAAGGACTGATGCTAAGGCTGAAACTCCAATACTTTGGCACCTGATGTGATGAACTCACTCTTTTGAAAAGTCCCTGATGCTGGGAAATACTGAAGGCGAGAGGAGAAGGGAACGACAGAGGATGAGATGGTTGGGTGGCATCCCTGGTTCAGTGGACATGAGTTTGAGTAAACTCCAGGAATTGGTGATGGACGGGAAAGCCTGGCGTGCTGCAGTCCATGGGATCGCCAAGAGGCAGATAAGACTGAGCGACTGAACTGAACTGATAGAGGTAGAAAAGGTGTTGGCAACTTCAGGAATTTATGCACCACCTTCATAACCAAAAACGAAAAAAAAAAAAAAAGAAATAAAATGAAAATGAAAGAAGGGTTGTTCCCAAGAAGCTCTAATGAAATGTAGTCCTGATCACCAAAAGGCTGACTTACCTCTGAAGTTGTTCAGCATGTGTAGGAATCCAGAGATAGGCCAAGAAGGGAGCTCTGGGTTCACGGGCTGAGGCTTCTGTATCTGTGCCAGATGAGTCCTGTACAAAGGACATCGATTCCATGTCAAGACCAATGGCTAATCACATGAGCATGGCAAAACAGCAGACTTTACCACAGGATCCCATATGTTCTCAGGATTCTCCTACTTTTGGTGATTTGCATATATAATATATTCTACTCATTTGAGAATATAAAAATATTGCCATATATTTTACTAAATAGAAATTACATCAAATTTAATTTTCCCCATTTTTCTCAGACAATATTCCAAATTTGCACTCACTAAACTTCATTCCCTTCCTCAATTCCATCGATTCAAAGATCCTGGGTATTTTACAGGGAGCAAAAAATTCAGGCTAAACCTGTGAGACTTCACTCACAAAGTAGTCATCAAAGACGCATTCTGTGTCTAAACAGAAGTGCTCACTGACCAGACATGTTTACTCTTGTCAGTCCAGCAAAGTGACCCAGGTCCAACCTGGCTGTCCTGGTCCTGAACGTCTCACTTAGAAGTGGGCAGCAGAAAGGTGCTCTGTGTGAAGTCCTGCCTGCAGGGAGCTTGCTGTGATGGAACAGGCTGAGTCACTTCTGCTCAGTATTAACAAAACCACAGTCTCTTGTCATGGTAGGGAATATGCCTCTTTCATGCCTTTTTCACCTTTCAATCCACTAGGGTAGGTGCTTCCTCTGTGATGTCTTAGAAAAATCCCTCGCTGAGGTTTATTGTGGTCAAGCTGGAGAGAATGGGTTGAGTAGGTGGAACAAAGCCCAGAATGGCAGCAGGTTTTCAGATATAGTTGATTGCAGTCAAATGAAAAGGAAATGACTGAGACCAAGGGTCAGAGACCCTTCCCCTTTGCTTTTGTTCTGAGTGGAAAAAATTCACAAAACAGTCCAGAAACTTCCAAAAATGTAAAAATTGAAAATGCCGCATACCAGGGAATGACTTATGTAGCATTTACTTTATACTGTATATGTTGTAAAGTTGTCTAGAGATGACAAAGTGTACAGGAGCATGTGTATTAGTTATCTGCGAATAACATGTTACTATGTATAAAGAATCCTGTCCTGAGATTTAGATATGGGGGAGGACCTGAAATCAATCCCCAGGTCCCAAGCAAGAACTTTGGGTCCACTTCATCAAAAAGACAAAAATGTTTCAGAAATCAAAAATCATTAATGTATACTCACGTTTCCAGCACATTTTCCAAGCCCTGCAAAGGAAAAAAAAAATCATGTTAATCATTAGAGTTCTGTTTCCATCTCCTATTCCTATTCTTGTTTCATAATAAGACATAATTTTCTAAATCTCTTCTAAGTAACACTCAGAAGCAATCTTCATAACAGACCCTAACCTAAGACATGATGGGCTTCCTCAGGTCTCATTAAGGAAGCAAAGGGGGCAGGAAGGGTCTGCACAATGCTGCAGCAACATCTAGGTTTCCAGTGTCACTCACTGCCCACTGCTGTCTTCAGGAAGTGATCTCACCACTTATGGTAACAATTAAGGTAAAGCAGACAATTGCATAAAAAGAACCATCGGTTGCATTAAAATTGATACCAGTTCTAAATATCTTGTCTGTATGACAGTAAGAACCTCAGTGTCTTCAGGAAGAGTGGATAACAGAGAGTGCCAAGGGTTTAGGGGAATGTATACTGAGATTTACTCCAAGAAAATTAACTTCCCCCTGGTCACAGAATCTTGCTGATTGTGTAATCATCTGTCTGGATAGGTAATATTTCAGTGTCACAGCACTCGTCTAGAAGAGTATTTCTCTCTCTGAGGATGGACCCTCCTTTCTCACCTGGAGCAGCTCCATGTCCGGCTTGTGGCACATCTCAGTCAGCTCTTTGTACATTTCTTTCAGACTTTCTCTGTACTGAGACATTCTGAACACACTCTCCTTGAGTTCTTCACAAATCTCTTTGGCTTCTTGCTCCAGGGCCTCCAGATGCAGTTGCTCCTCCTCCCGGAGCAACAGAAGCATCCTCTGATATTCAAGCTTTATCATCACCTTCCTTAAGGCCACATAGTCCTGCAGAGATAGTGGATCCAAAGCATTACGTATGTTCACATTCAAAAGAAAACTCCAAATATTATTTCCTTAGTGTCATCAAGGAAGTTCCTGACAAACTGCCACATGCATTCAAAGAGTCTTGAATATTTTCAGGTCCTTATTGCCCATACTTTCTCTGAATTCCTAATCTCTTTCCCTGTTTAAATCAAATCATCTGAGGCACCCCAGGCTGTCTCCCAAGGAAGATTCTTCCGGGTTCTTACTCCATCAGTTATTTCCTCTCCGACCTGAGTCTTGTTTTTCTCTTGTTCCTTTCTCTGATTCTTCTAAATATTCTTTCATGAAGTAAACCTCATTTTGAATATATGTATTTTCTTTTTTCCTGCATGCTGACCCTCTTCAGTCATGCACAACTCTTTGTGACCTTGTGGACTATAGTTCACCAGGCTCCTCTGTCCATGGGATTCTCCAGGCAGGAATACTGGGGTGGGCTGCTATTTCCTCCTCCAGGGCATCTTCCCAATCCAGGGATGTAATCCAGGTTTGTTGTGGCACCCACACTGCAGGCAGCTTCTTTACCCCTGAGCCATCAGTTTTCCTCTAGGTATGACTCTCTTCCTCTCTTCTCCTTCACAGTCACAGTTAGTGCAATGCGTCTTATACCCCATGTCTGAAAAGGCTTATTCCAATCTTTAAAATGTGGCCTTGGAATACATTTCATGCCTTGGTCTTCGAATATACTAGCATTCTTTGAACTAGCATATATTAGCCTGTTCTCATTCCAATTACTGATCAGTCATTTGAAACCACTCCTCCAGGGAAGAGACCAGTAGCCTTTCACAGGAACCTAAAAAAAAATCTAAGGTAAAATTATTTCAATATTTATACAAATAAATAGGAACATTTTTATTCTTACCTCAAAGGACTGAGTTGTGTTAGCTTCCTGATTCAGACAGATTTGGATTTCTTCTCTCATTTTCCATAAAGAGCTCATTCTCTTCAGGAGTTTCTCCTGCAAAATACCCACAGGATTTAGTGACACAGAAGATGACACTGTAAGTTTAATCCCCTTATTCATGAGGAAAGGCATTTATTAGTTACACAGAAAACTTGACTTAGGAGGCTGTTGTCAGAGTTTTCCACATTAATTTGATGCCAATATTTGAATATCAAGGAATAGAACTGTATACTAGAGAACTGGGGGGACTTTACAGATAATAGAATCCATGTCCCATGATACTTAGACTCAGACTCTAATAGCCCGAGTAAGAAAGCCTCAAGCTCCCATCAGAAGCCTGTGGCCCTGGTGCCACCCGCCCCGGGATGCTGCATTCCCACACGTGTGGACAATTGGGCAACAACACTGAGAGGACACATTGTATGTGAGGATCCACGTTCAGAAATCCCACCTCGACTATCTCCACCCCCATCACCATCACAGCATCCTCATCTTCCTCTGACTTAGGAGCTTCTAGATCCCAAACTGCTCGAGAGGCATCACCTACCCGGGATTCCTCAGCAGCCCTGTGTATTGGACTGTGGCTGTGAGCTGCGTGCTCGGGGCATTCAGAGCAGGGCCCACAGAGCAGGGTCTGGTCAACCTCACAGAAGAGGCCTTTGGCTTCCTGGTGTGTCACACAGATCTGCTCCTCAGAGCTGTGGTCGTGGTCAGCTCTGGCCTGCCTGGCAAGGGAAGCCAGCCTCTTGAGGGCAATGTTGGTTTTGAAATCGGGCCTCTCTGATATTCCCCTGCACTCTGGGCACCTCCTTGGTATCTGGGCTTCTTCCCAGCAAAGGCTCAGACAGGGACGGCAGAAGCTGTGCCCACAGTCTATGGTGACAGGGTCCAGGAAGCAGTTCATGCAGATGGAGCAGGTGAGTTCACTCTGGAAGACCTGCAGTGTGTCTGAATCCATGTTTCTGAAAATTAAAGAAAGAAATAAGACAGGGTAAGAGAAAAAGTGTTTCTTCTGCCCTCATCGGGAAAAATAAATCCTTTGGACAAAGTCCTGTCTTGAACTCTAATTTCCCTATTTGCTTACCTCCCCAGAACAAACCTAGAAATGGTGACTGCATACACCTTGGATTTACTATTATACAAAAGATGAAATACAATAAGAGTCCTTAGCAACTTTTTTGTTCCAAATAAACCAGGATTCCAATCATACTAAAATTATTAATACATGGAGAAACTTAAAGATTAGTGTGAGTGTGCTCCCTCCTGTCTGACTCGTTGCTACACCATGGACTCTAGCCCACCAGGCTCCTCTGCCCTTGGGATTTCCCAGGCGAGAATCCTGGAAAGGGTTACCTTTCCCTTCTCCAAGGGCTCTTCCCAACTGAGCGGCTGAACCCATGTTTCCTGCGTCTTCTGCATTGGCGGGTGGACTCTTTACCACAGAACTCCCTGGAAGTCCTTAAAGATTAGAATGGAGGGTAAGTGTTGGGATGACTTCAGAGTTACTTTTATTAGCTGACTCTGACAGAAGTACACACAGAACCTCAGTCTGTCTCTCTCTCGACCTCCACGACTCCCTGACTGGAAGCTACACTAGCACACCCTTCCTTTTTCTCCTCATGGCCTCAGTTCTTTCCATCATCAAAGTGACAGAAGTGCTTTTCTAAAGACAAAGAAATTTGTTTACAAAGAACTTAAACTTCATACAATCAATCTTGGCTTTAATCTGATGTCCTAAAGAGTTCAGAGCTTGCTTCCAGCTTAAATAACAAAACTGCTCCTTTCAAGACAAATAGAAGAAAAAAAAAATGTCACTTCTAACTCAGGAAAGCAAGTTTTCCCGGAGTCGGTTCATATCATCATAGCATGTCATATTTTGAACTGGTGAATGTTCAGGTATCACAATAATCAGGAAACAATAGTCAGCATGAATATAATCATTTGTAGACTGATAGCATCAAGGACCATGATACTATTTAAACAATAATAGGAGAACTTAATATATGTTGCCTAGTATTTCTCAGCATTGAATTAAATCATTTTCTATAGATTAACTGCTTTCATCATCTCAACAATATTTACTAATTTTCTATTTTTACCCACATTTGATAAGGAGGTTACTTGATATCGTGTAGGCAAAAATAAGTTATTTGTCTGCAAATCCCACATGGAATCAATGCTTGAGGAAGTGCTCAAACATAGATAGTACTAACAGAATAAATACAACTAGGTTTTGTGTCCAGGACTGCCATTAAAGTTTTATTTTTAACTGAACATATCAGAATTTCATTGTACCTTGATCAGAACTCACCTTTGGTTGTAGTTAATGAAGTTTCCACTCCTTTTCAGTGGGTAAGTCTCAAATTCAGTTCAGGATTTAGATGCTCCACTGCTGGTGGCAGAAACTTTGAAAAGTCTTCACAGCTCAGCCAACTCCACACACCACAGCTCTGGGCTCCAGAGAAGATTGAACTTGGTTCTTGCTGAATGTTTTATATTCTCCAATGACCACGCCCATTTCTTCCAAGTGATAGGGTTACCAACTCCATGAAAAGGTATAGGTGCACATGATTAGATTTTGCAGAGTTGGAAACACATCAGGATGCCAATGATTGAATTCAAATGTTTGAAACCTACTTGATGCAATTGCCACAATCCAACCTCTGATAAAAGTCTCACCATGAATTCACCTTTGTAACTCATGGAATTTTTGTTTTGGAATAAACTATCCCAGTATAAATTTCACACCTCCATTTAATGAACTAATTATAGTTTTAATAGCACCTACCCATCTAGACCTATCACCCACTAGATTTACTTGCCTTTCTGAATTTGCCTGCATTCATTTGGAGATATTTTTCAGAATGAGGAATCCCTCACATTCTATTTTTCAACCCGTGTACTCAAGCTCCCCCTAAATACACATAGTGCTCTGGCCAAGATAGCCAGAAGTTGTTGTTTGGAAGTAACTGAACTCTCCAGGACTGAATTTCATATCTTCATTTCACAACTATATGATAGTCCTGATTCCAGCAACCAGTAATCTCACCAGTAACAGTGAGAGTGTGTGAGTTCTAAGTTTCTTCAGCTGAGTCAGATTCTGCAAAACCCAGGGACTGTAGCCCACCAGACTCCTCTGTCTGTGGGATAATCTAGGCAAGAATACTGGAGTGGATTGCCATGCACTCCTCCAGGGGTTCTTCCCAACCAAGGGATCGAACCCTCAGCTCTTACATGTTCTGCATCGGCAGGTTCTTTACCATTAGCACCACCTGGGAAGCCCACAAGTGAGAAGAGGGATGTGATTTTCCTTCTAGGAGTCGCAGTGACTCAGTTTCCTCCATCACAGCAAGCCCGTTTGTTCTCTAAAACGCAGCAAACTTTGCCTTACCTGATATGGAATAGGGGAAGGGAATGAAGTTCAATGAGTTGAAAATTGAAATAATATCTGAAAAAAAGAGGAAAGGTTAAATTGGATATAATTTATATTTTGAAAACATAATATGGTAAGATTTTATATTCCCAAAGGTGCCATTGCTGGTTTTTAATTTTCTCTTTATTATAATTAAATATACTATTCATTGCACAAAGAATATTTATTATTTGTAAAATCAGGAAGAATTGACAAAAAAGATTAAAATTGTCTTAGGTCAAATAATTGTAAGGATCATATACGGAATCTAAATATTAGATCCATATCAAGTAACTGAAAGGCAAGAAATATGTGAACATGGTTACCTGGAACATCCTTTTTGAAGTTTCCTGTATTCATTGATGAAGTGCTATCAAATTTTTGGACCCTTGAAAATTTAATAGGTAGAGAAAATCCCCCAGTAAATATGCATGTGATAGCAAAGTGCCATCTACATGCTCCATGCATTTAAGAAAAGGGACATAAGAAAAACTTTCTACTTAAAGATAAAAATAATGTTTTGGGTGAGTCCTGAAATAAAGTATCAAGATAACGGAGCTTGTGCGTGTTCAGTTGTGTCTGACTCTGTGACTCCATGGACTATATAGCCTGCCAGGCTCCTCTGTCCATGGGATTTCCCAGGAAGAATATTGGAGGAGGTTGCCATTTCCTTTTCCAGGGGATCTTCCTGACCCAGAGATCAAACCCTATCTCCTGTGTCAGCTGCATTAGCAGGCAGATTTTTTTTTTTTTTTGCCACTGAGCCTCCTGGGAAGCCCCAAAGTATCAAGAGGTTGACATTAAATCAGACTTCTCAGTTTATAATGTACCTGTCTTGCTTTTGTTTTACTCTCTCTATGTGATTGGAGGTGTTTCTATATGCGGTAGTGATACTAATAACTTTTGTTCTTCCTAGAAAAGTCAGTCTGAACTCTCTGGGTTTTGTGCTCTGTCTTTCCCCTGAGAAGGGAAACTGAACTAACTCATTGAATAAAGAGACTTTCTCTCTGGGGATATGGAAATGCCATTAACTGATCTGGTTTTTCTCTTTCTCCCTTGGATAACATTCTCAGTCCGAAAATTACCATTCACGGAGGAGGAGCCACGATGGTGGAGGAGTAGGACGGGGAGAACACTTTCTCCCCCATAAATTCATCAAAAGAGCATTTAAACGTCGAGTAAATTCCACAAAACAACTTCTGAATGCCGGCAGAGGACATCAGGCACCCAGAAAAGCAACCCAACTCTTCGAAAGGAGGTAGGAAAAAATATTAAAGACAAAAAAAGAGACAAAAGAGGGAGGGACGGAGTTCCGTCCCGGGAAGGGAGTGTTAAAAAGAGAGAAGTTTCCAAACACCAGGAAACCTTCTCACTGCCGAATCTGTGCCGAGCTTTGGAAG
>NW_011493260.1:5573-6321 GCF_000754665.1 Bison bison bison | reverse complement strand
GGTATATGTTATCAATTTTGTACCTATAGTTTTTTTTTTTATAATTTCTGTGACTTTTTTTTTTCTTCTTCTCTGCTTCTTTCTCTTCTTCTTTTATATAACATTGTATATCTGAAATTCCAATCTCTACTCTAGATTTTTAATTTATGCTTTTTGGTATTTGATATCAATTTTGTACCTGTATTTTCTTTATAATTTTTGCGACATTGTTTGTTTTTATTTGTTTGTTTTCTCTCTTTATTTTTCTTCTTCTTTTTTTTCTAACATTGTATTTTTGAAATTTCAAACTCTACTCTAGATTTTTAATTTTTGCTTTTATGTATTTGTTACCAATTTTGTACCTTTAAGAACCCAATCTTCAGGACCCATTTTTCACTAGGGAGCGAGATTACTGGCTTGACTGCTCTCTCTCCCTTTGGACTCTCCTTTTTCTCCACCAGGTCGCCTGTGTCTCCTCCCTAACCCCTCTCTACTTTACCCAACTCTGTGAATTTCTGTGTGTTCCAGACAGTGGAGAACACTTAGGGAAATGATTGCTGGCTGGATCTGTCTCCCTCCTTTTCATTCCCCCCTTTTATCCTTCTGGCCACCTCTGTCACCTTCCTCCTTCTTCTCTTCTCTGTATAACTCCGTGAACATCTCTGAGTGGTCCAGTTGTGGAGTGCACATAAGGAAGTGACTACTGGCTAGCCCCCTCTCTCCACTATTGATTCCACCTCATCTCATTTGGGTCACCTCTAACTCCCTC
>NW_011493260.1:4555-5473 GCF_000754665.1 Bison bison bison | reverse complement strand
GTATGTATGTATATATTTACACGCGCATACTTATATATATGTGTGTGTGTGTGTATATATTTGCATACTTGTGTGTTTTCTGTATATATATGTGTGTGTGTGTGTGTGTGTGTGAGTGTGTGTCTGTGTGTGTGTATACACATGAGAGGAACTTGTATCAAAGGAGACTAATGAGATTTTAAACCATGCTGCTCTCTTTCCTTTCTTCCTCCAACAGTTCCACTCTGCCCTTCAGTTTCCTGTCTGTTCCATTCCTACCACTTACATGAGCAGGTTGTCTAGGAAGTTACAGCTCCTTTATTGGAAGATTTAATAGATTTTTGTCTTAATTTCCAAGTTTCATTTCGCTTAACAGCTTCCCATTTTGACTACAGTTCTTTAGAGTAAGAGAAGTTTGAATTAATCAGATATACTGGAGTTAAAAACTTCTTGCCGTGGGTTTAGAAAATTGAGAGTTTCTCAAATACTTGTTTGGTGTGCACAGTGCACGTGTCCTTAGCCACGTCTGACTCTTTGGGACCCTTTGGACTGTAGCCCACCAAGATTCTCTGTCCGTTGAATTCTCCAGTCAAGAATACTGGAGTAGGTTGTCATTTCCTCCTCCAGTGGATCTTCCTGACCCAGGGATCAAATCCGTGTCTCATGTGTCCCCTGCATTACATTTTATGTGAATTCTTTACTCACTGAGCCATCAGGAGAAAATAAACAAACCAAACACTAGATGGCATAGGGGCTTCCCTGATCGCTCAGTTGATAAAGAATCCGGCTGCAATCAACCTAAATGTCCATCAGCAGATGAATGGATAAGAAAGGTGTGGTACATATACACAATGGAGTATTACTCAGCCATTAAAAAGAATACATTTGAATCAGTTCTAATGAGGTGGGTGAAACTGGAGCCTATTATACAGAGTGAAG
>NW_011493260.1:3772-4455 GCF_000754665.1 Bison bison bison | reverse complement strand
AGATAGGGAATCTACCTGATAAAGAATTCCGAATAATGATAGTGAAATTGATCCAAAATCTTGAAATTAGAATGGAATCACAGATAAATAGCCTGGAGACAAGGATTGAGAAGATGCAAAAAAGGCTTAACAAGGACCTAGAAGAAATAAAAAAGAGTCAATATATAATGAATAATGCAATAAATGAAATTAAAAACACTCTGGAGGCAACAAATAGTAGAATAACAGAGGCAGAAGATAGGATTAGTGAATTAGAAGATAGAATGGTAGAAATTAATGAGAGAGGATAAAAGAAAAACGAATTAAAAGAAATGAGGACAATCTCAGAGACCTCCAGGACAATATTAAATGCTACAACATTCGAATCATAGGGGGTTCCAGGAGAAGAAAGACAAAAAGAAAGACCATGAGAAAATACTTGAGGAGATAATAGTTGAAAACTTCCCTAAAATGGGGAAGGAAATAATCACCCAAGTCCAAGAAACCCAGAGAGTCCCAAACAGGATAAAACCAAGGCGAAACACCCCAAGACACATATTAATCAAATTAACAAAGATCAAACACAAAGAACAAATGTTAAAAGCAGCAAGGGAAAAACAACAAACAACACACAAGGGAATTCCCATAAGGATAACAGCTGATCTTTCAATAGAAACTCTTCAAGCCAGGAGGGAATGGCAAGA
>NW_011493260.1:3012-3539 GCF_000754665.1 Bison bison bison | reverse complement strand
CCAGATTATTGTACCCAGCAAGGATCTCATTCAAGTATGAAGGAGAAATCAAAAGCTTTTCAGACAAGCAAAAGCTGAGAGAATTCTGCACCACCAAACCAGCTCTCCAACAAATACTAAAGGATATTCTCTAGACAGGAAACACAAAAACGGTGTATAAACTAGAACCCAAAACAATAAAGTAAATGGCAACGGGATCATACTTATCAGTAATTACCTTAAACGTAAATGGGTTGAATGCCCCAACCAAAAGACAAAGACTGGCTGAATGGATACAAAAACAAGACCCCTACATATGTTGTCTACAAGAGACCCACCTCAAAACAGGGGACACATACAGACTGAAAGTGAAGGGCTGGAAAAAGATTTTCCATGCAAATAGGGACCAAAAGAAAGCAGGAGTAGCAATACTCGTATCAGATAAAATAGACTTTAAAACTAAGGCTCTGAAAAGAGACAAAGAAGGTCACTACATAATGATCAAAGGATCAATCCAAGAAGAAGATATAACAATTATAAATATATAT
>NW_011493260.1:0-612 GCF_000754665.1 Bison bison bison | reverse complement strand
GGGGACTATAGTCTCACTTCTTAAGTTTTCAAAGTAAAAATATTTGAGAGAAATTCCTCCATGTCTTACTCGAAATCTTTTGACCGGATGTTCTGACCAGTCATGTTCACATACCCCTTGCCTTTCTGTTGTTTTGATATTTTCTAACAGCATTACATTTATTCTGCCTAAGACAATTTTCATCTATTTTCTCAAAAGTTAGTAATTACAAAAATAACAAATATTTGTGTACAATGCATAAAAAATGCAGCAGTAATATAGAACAAATTAAAACCAAGCAAGGCCATATTTAAACTTTCAGGAATGAAATAAACTGAATAACCATACATGATGGACTGCTACACTGAGAGCTAAAGCTTCTGTTTAGAACCAACTAACCAACTGATCTCTTCTTGCTGTCCTTATTTGAGATTCAACTAAAAATATATGACAAGGTCACATACCATTTAGCATAAATTATATTATAGACTTATAAATTCTATACGTATAGAATTATAAATATTCTCTTATTTTCTGCTTACTACACATGATTGCCTATTCTGCAAATGGCTGGAATATGTACTCTGTTTCTCAATAAATGCATCATTTTAGTAAACATTTCTAATTTCAGTG
>NW_011493259.1:10136-11105 GCF_000754665.1 Bison bison bison | reverse complement strand
ATAAAATTCAAGGTGGAGAGGCCTGTCACTCAGTTACCCCATGTCACATGTCAGTGAATGCCTCTCCCCTGTTGACCCCCTGTGGATCAATCACAGTGGGAATCTTTAAACTTTCTGTGACCTCTGCCAGAAAATCTTTGAACTATGCCGCATGTAAGAAAGGGTTTTCTCGGTGGCACTAGTGTTAAAGAACTTGCTTGCCAGAGCACGATATGTGAGAGACGTGAGTTCGATCCCTGGGTCTGGAAGATCCCCTGGAAGAGGACACAGCAACCCACTCCAGTATTCTTGCCTGGAGAATCCCAAGGAAAGAGGAGCCTGGCATGCCACAGTCCACTGGGTCACAAAGAGTCGGACACAGTTGAAGTGAGTTAGCATGCACGCCATGTAAGAAAAAGATCATCCATTCACTCTAGCTGATTTATGGTTACTGTTGCTTGTGAACTTAGAAAAGATGTCAGGAAAGTCACCTAAATTGGAAAAAAAATCAGATTGAGCTTCCTGAGAGGGTCTGATTGACCTCCTCAGTTCAAGTGCTCACAGCTGTCAGAGTGGCTCTGGCCAGTTGGCATCCATTTTACTCTACCACAGAATTTTATTTTTCCATTTCTGAGACACTGTAACTTGAGAAGGGCTTCCAAGGTAGTGCCAGTGGTAAATAACCCACCTGTCAATGCAGGAGACACAGAGAGGCAGGTTTGATCCCTGGGTTGGGCAGCTCCCTGGGATGAGGGCATGTAAACCCACTCCAGTATTCTTGCCTGGAGAATCCCATAGACAGAGGAGCCTGGAGGGCTATAGTCCATAGGGTTGCAAAGAGTTGGACTCGACTGAAGGGATTTAGCATGCACAAGCATGCAGCTTGAGCAGGAACTCTCTGATGTGTTCAGCAGTGTGCTCCTCAGAATCATAGGACATATGCATGTGTGTCCATGTTCAGTCGCTTCAGTTGTGTCAGACTCTTTGTGA
>NW_011493259.1:9107-10036 GCF_000754665.1 Bison bison bison | reverse complement strand
CTCTTTGTGATCCCATGGGCTGTAGCCCACCAGGCTCTTCAATCCATGGGATTCTCCAGAACTGACCTGCTATTACCTACAGTACTCATCAAAGTCCATGAGTATAAGTAAATATATAAAACCACATTCTCCTAAGATGGAACAGAAATAGAAATGGAATACTTACAAATTATTAAAAAATACTTATATATTTACATAATTAAAATTTAAATATTTAGAATTAAAATTTTAATATTTTGCCTGCATGCTCAGTTGCTTCAGTGGTGTCCAACTTTTTGGGATCTCATGGACTGTAGCCCCCCTGGCTCCTCCATCCATGGAAATTTTCCAGGCAAGAATATTGGAGTGGGTTGTCATTTCCTTCTCCAGGGAATCTTCCTGACCCAGGGATCAAATTCAGGGATCAAATCCATGTCCCTTGTATCTCCTGCATTGGCAGGCAGATTCTTTACCACTAGTGCCACAGTACAAGCCAAAGATGTCTATATCCAGCTGCTTACTTGACATTTCCACTGAGATTTCTTGTAGACATCCCTAAGTTATATGTCAAAGACTGAACTTCCCCTTACCAACTTGAACCTAATCTTCCCACTTCTAGTGGTAGCATCATTTTTTGATACTTTCAACAGAAAGAGTCTTGAGATATAGGAATCTTGACTCTCTCACCACTGGATTGTCACTTCCGAAAAGAATGTCTTGCATATAGTAGGTACTCAGTAAATATTTCTAGACTAAATAAATGGTCTCTGCCCTGAAGAAATGTTTGATTAAAAATTATTCAACAATTTACACAAAGTAGTACACTAAAAAAGCTGAAGGAATTCCCTAGAAGTCCAGTGGTTAGAACTCTGTGATCTCAATGCCAAGGGCCCAGGTTCCATCTCACATTGGAGAAATAAAATCCCACAGGTCAAGGGGCACAGCCAAAA
>NW_011493259.1:6397-6937 GCF_000754665.1 Bison bison bison | reverse complement strand
ATATTTTATGTGGTCGGGTGTAGTTTTATACATCCTTGTTGAACTAGCACTGCATTTTGTAGCTTGTTGACCTTAACAAGAGGTCTTCTGGAATCTGAGACTGAGCTGCTTGAGTTTTCTGCCAAGTTTGTTTTTTGCTGTCCTGGATTCCAGCACTCTGGGTTTCTCGTAACTTGGACTGCGCTGGGTTTTCATTGCGTTCAGCTTCCACAGCATGAGCTTTGGCTGAGTTGGGCTTCTACTGTGCTTGGCCTCTGCCTTGCAGGGGCTGAGCCAAGGTTGCTTCAGCCAGGTTACATTGGATTCATGGCACCAGATATGTCGGGAGAGTGTGTAATTTCCTTGGTTCTGTCTCACCACAGCAAAGATTTCAAACACAAGACCAATGTTACAGCTTGGTTACAGCTCAGAGTTTTATTTGGCAAGTAAAGGAAAGTACACCCTCGAGGCGTGAGGGTGGGTCGACCCCAAAGGAGAAGCCACTGCAATTTTTTTAAACAGATCTCTTTACCATCTTCCAATAAAATTCAAACGGTTTAA
>NW_011493259.1:5909-6058 GCF_000754665.1 Bison bison bison | reverse complement strand
GAGAAGGGGGTGACAGAGGATGAAATGGTTGGATGGCATCACCAACTCAATAAAAATGAGTTTGAGCAAACTCCAGGAGATAATGAAGGACTGGGAAGACTAGAGTGCTGCCATTCATGGGTTTGCAGAGTCAGATGGGCCTGAGCGAC
>NW_011493259.1:4437-5134 GCF_000754665.1 Bison bison bison | reverse complement strand
ACTTGAGTTCGACCCCATGGACTATGCAGTCCATGGAATTCTCCAGGAAAGAATACTAGAGTGAGTAGCTGTTCCCTTCTTCAGGGGATCTTCCAAACCCAGGGATCGAACTCAAGTCTCCAATATTGCAGGCGGATTCTTTACAAGCTGAGCCACCAAAGAAGCCCAAGAATACAGAAGTGGATAGCCTATCCCTTCTCCAGTGGTCCTTCCCAACCCCAGAATTGGACCCAGGTCTCCTGCATTGCAGGTGGATTCCTCACCAGCTGAGCTACCAGGGAAGCTCATTTATTAGCCTACATCTGGGCAAAATCATATAACACAAAACCTCTTATAATAAAATGTTCAATATCTTATGTAATTTACTGAGAACTGTACAGAAAGTGAAAAACAGAATGGTTGAACGGGTATAGAATGATTGGAAGTGTATCAGTGTCAGGTGTTTGCTTTGTGATCACTCAGTTGACTGGGAGCGGAAGCTCTCTGCTGCTGTCCAGCATCATGAGAGAGTATCCTACCACATATTGCTGGCCAGGGCAAATATCAAAATTCAAAAGCTTGTAGTTGTGTATTTTTCCTCCAGCAGAGTTTATCTGTGTGAGTACAGGCTCACTGAGGTGTGTCTGAACTTTGCTAGAATTATGATTTTGCCAGGGAAACAGTACAAAGTGAGAGAGGGGCAGGAGAGTGGAGGGTA
>NW_011493259.1:0-340 GCF_000754665.1 Bison bison bison | reverse complement strand
GATCTGTGTGTGTAGTTTTTGCTTCCCCATAGGATAAACTGCTTTTAACTTTCTACAGTGATTCTATTGCTTTATTATCCTTAAGTTGCATGGTTTTGCATCTTCTCACAATTTATTTTCATTTCTAATGAAGCAGTAAAATAAAAAATATAATCAATATGTTTATCATGGGCTCCTGTGGTTCATTTCTGGTGGTCTTCTAAGGAATGAAAGTATACAAGGGTACTTTTAAGCCAAATAAAATGAGTGCAGGAAAGCTATTTTAGCAGATTTGGCACATGGGAAAGGCCTTCCTCTCTCCAGATCAAGTGGGTCCTGACTTGGGGATTGTGTGGCTGAA
>NW_011493258.1:16240-17188 GCF_000754665.1 Bison bison bison | reverse complement strand
CAGCCGTGTCCCCTCTGAGTTGTGTGTGTGCTCGACCCCTGCCGGGAGGGGACAGCCGGCGGGCCCTTTGACAGCTGCGCCTGGTGAGGTTATTATTAGTAACAATGGTTTCCCAGCGAAAAAGAGCAATTTTCACAATGGAGAAGTCTTCCTCTTCCTTCAGGTCACAAAAACGCTGAGCGGAGAGGAAAATGACACGAAGCAGTGCCGGATCCTGAAACCCCGAACGGCTGAAACACTTCCCAGCTCTCCCTGGGACTGGGCGGTTACTGGCATTTTAAGAGCCGGAGGGAAGTTGTAGCCACCGTGGGGGTAACACACACGTGAAAAAATGTGAGGCCAGACAGGCCGGGCAAATAAATAACCCGGTGCCGGCAATGGGAGGCGTGCCTGGAGTTCTAGCGCAGGGTTGTAAAAGTTGACAGGAGCCGTTTGGACTGGAAAGGGCCGTGTGGGTATCGCTGCCAGGCTTTGCCAAGCTCCCCGGCTGTTGAATACTCCAAAACTGAATAGATAAAAAAGAAAACAACAGCCACAAAAGGAAAAAAAAAAATCGCAACACGAAACCACCCACGCAGCGTCCACCCACCCCTCCCCTCCCGGAGCCTGTTGTGCGCCTGTGATAACATTGCGCGCTGCGAGCTCTCCTTTATTTAGATAAGGTGTCCGCGGCCGCTGCTCTTGGCCGCCAGCCAGCTTTCTGTCTCCCACTTGGGGCTTTAGCGCCACACAGGAGACGCGACTCTCTGATGCTGCCGGCCCGAGTGTCAGCCTCACCCGGAGGGTCCCCGCGGCTTTGTGTTCCCAGAAAGATGATTTGTTTGACAACGGGCTTTCCTTCCAGACTGTTCTTCCAGCCTGGCACAACGCGTGGGTCCTCAGACACAGACGGGGCCGTAGAGAGGCGGAGCCGGCACCTTTGGCCACCGGGGCGGGCGGCTGCCTGGT
>NW_011493258.1:14131-14752 GCF_000754665.1 Bison bison bison | reverse complement strand
TGTCCATCACCAATTCACGGAGTTCACTCAGACTCACGTCCATCAAGTCAGTGATGCCATCCAGCCATCTCATCCTCTGTCGTCCCCTTCTCCTCCTGCCCCCAATCCCTCCCAGCATCAGAGTCTTTTCCAATGAGTCAACTCTTCGCATGAGGTGGCCAAAGTACTGGAGTTTCAGCTTTAGCATCATTCCTTCCAAAGAAATCCCAGGGCTGATCTCCTTCAGAATGGACTGGTTGGATCTCCTGATTCTACGTATAAGTGATATCATATGATAATTATCTTTTTCTATCCAACTTACTTCACTTAGTGTGATAATCTCTAGGTCCATCCATTTGCTGCAAATGGCATAATTTCATTCTTTTTTATGGCTGAGTAATATTCTATTGTATATGGGTACCATATCTTCTTTATCCATTCACCTATCAATGGACATGTAGAGTGTTTCCATGTCTTGACTATTGTAAATAATGTTCCTATGAACACTGGGGTGCAAGTTTCTTTTAAAATTAGGGTTTTCTCTGGATATATGCCCAGGAGTGGGATTGCTGGATCATATGGTGGCTCTATTCTTAGTTTTCTGAGGAACCTCCATACTATTTTCCATAGTGGCTGGGCCCG
>NW_011493258.1:11817-12491 GCF_000754665.1 Bison bison bison | reverse complement strand
GAACGCTCTTTCCTCAGCCCTGGGGACTTGTTCAGCTGTTCGGCATTTAGCAAGCCTCGCACCCCTTCCCTTCCAGCTCAAACTCAGTGGCATTTCAGAGCAAGCTTCAACCGCGGTGGACCACAACCTTCAGGACAGGAGAAAGGGTTGCTGTAGCTCAGCCCAGCTCGTTTTTGGTGACCACGTTCCTGTCTGGAGAAGGGGAGTGAGCTCTGAGGACCCGAGCTGGCAGGCGCTCCAGGGGGCTCTCTGGATCCGGGTGGGGGGTTGCTGTGCCTGGGCTGAGATGTTCCGGTGGCGGTAATGAGTACTGTGCAGTCGTCTGTAATTATGCAGTCTCTAAGCCCCCGGGGCTGGGGTGGTGTATTTGCCTGTGCTGTTTGGGGGTTGATCCTGCTGTCAGCGCTTAGCAAGAATTAACAGTGACGCTCTGTGCACCACAGTCATAACACTAAATCTGATCTGCATGTCTATGATTCAATTAAAAAAAAAAAAAAAAGACCCACCGTCGCTGAAACCCCTCCAAGCCCATCATTGAAAGAAATTATGCTCAGTGGAAAGAGCTATTTGACGTCAAGGAGGACCTACGTGCCTTTTCATGAGCGGCTGGAATTAGAAGGCTGCGCTCCGGCAAGTGTAAACGGGATCCATACTTGGAAACCTCTGTGTAGCCA
>NW_011493258.1:11135-11717 GCF_000754665.1 Bison bison bison | reverse complement strand
TGCAGTGGAGGTAGCCCAAGGGCTCCCCTTTGGTTACAGGGGCCCTGTCGGCCTGAGGCTGAGCTTAGGCCTCCATTGGTGTACCTCTTTCTCCTCCTGGGGAGACGGAAGCCACTTGAGAAATAAAATTTCCAAGCTTGGAGTGATCAACGCCATATCCTGCCCACCTCGTCTCCTTTCTGGAGTCTCTGAGCAGAGCCAGAGGATTGCTGATCAGGGCCCTTGAGGGTCCTGAGTCTGCACCCCGTTTTCTGCCTCCACTCTGGCCACTCTAGCAAGCCCACTCATGTCTGGTCACCCCTCATCACTCTTAGGGATTGTTTGTGGGACGTGCAGACACGTGTGCTGAAGAACCACTGCTTTCAAGGAAGGGAAAGCAGTGCATCTAGTGCACTAGTGCCCAGCAAGCACTCAATGGAGCTTCCCAGGTGGCTCAGATGGTAAAGAATCTGCCTCCAAAGCAGGAAACCCGGGTTTCATCCCTGGGTCAGGAAGATCCCCTGGAAGAGAAAATGGCAACCCACTCCAGTATTCTTGCCTGGAGAATTCCATGGACAGAGGAGCCTGGCAGGCTACAGTCTA
>NW_011493258.1:10559-11035 GCF_000754665.1 Bison bison bison | reverse complement strand
GGAGCATGGCCTGGGCATGGGGGTTTTTGAAAGCTCTCTAGGGACTCTAGTATGAGACCCCGAGTCAGGACCGCTGACCTCCAGGGTCTGACCTGGAACAGAATTCCATTCAAAATCAGAGCCTTATGTGCTGTGTGCCTTTAAGTAGACAGTGGAAGTGGAGTCTCAGTTTCCCTATCTGCTGAGTGGATGGTGGTGATACTCATGTCCCATTGAGTTTGTGGGGGCCCAGTGAGCCAGGGTCAATGAAGCTAAGAACACAGAGCAGGTGCTAAAGCATGATTGCTGGCCTTCCTGCGCCAGAAAACATTGAACCGAAAGATATAAAATCACTTCCCCATCCTCCAGGTCTGGTGGCTGCCTATTTTCTTTTCAGCCTTCTTAGCCCAACTCCATCACTTGCACGTGGTTGAGGCTCATTAAATATTTGCAGGTCGACAGAGAAGGAGCAAGGAGAACCCTGCCGAGTTCAACAG
>NW_011493258.1:8239-9815 GCF_000754665.1 Bison bison bison | reverse complement strand
TGTAGGTTACTCCATTCTCCTCTCTCTACCAAACCCTCTCCCCTTTGCACTCATCCGGGGCTGGGCCTGGGGGCGGCTGGGACAGTCTAGCCCACCTACAACATAGGCCTACCATCTTGGAACATCAGGGAGAGCTCTTGCCTAGCCTGTCTTTTGGGGATAAGTCTGGTAGATGGTGTCAAAGGCAGGGAGTGGGTCAGCACAGAGCCACGAGGTCCAAAGCGACCATCCAACAGCAGGATTTACGCAGACACTGACCTCCACTTTGGCCTCTCTTTTGCATCACACACCTGCCACACTGACTCAGTGTCCCAGGAGCCTCAAAGAGGATGGTTGGGAGGCGGGCATGGGTTTTCCTGCCCCGGGAAAGGAATAGGCTCTGTGGCCAATGGCTGTGTTGGCATCTGACTTTTGCATCAGTCTCTTCAGCGTGGCGATGGTGAATCAAGCCCAGCCGCCCCTCCTCTGCTCCAGGTGCACTGACCAAATCCTATTTCTGAGTCAGCTCTGGAATGTGGTGGTCTGCTGGGTGCCCGGCCCTGCCCCATGTTCTGAGAGCTCGTTCCCCTCTGGAATTTCAAGAGCCTTATTTGCCCTTCTTCCAGGGCAGTGCTGCCTCCTGCCTTGGTTTCTGACTGACTGGTGTACGAGACAGGTAGAGCTGGGTGGGGAAAAGAAGGACGAGAAAGAGAGAAGGGAGTATGGAGGAGGCCTTGCCCTCATTTCACACTCATCCTGGTCTGACAGCTGCCCTTTCCAATTTGGGAGTCTTGGTCCTTTGGGGGATGGAGTGATAGGGGAAATGAGAAGTCAAAAGCTCTCATCAAGTCCCTGAATTGTAGCCTGTTTCTGGAATAATACAAAATCGATCCTTTAAACCAAAGGAAACAAGCAAAAACCTATGAACCATGACACCTTGCTTATCCAGAAGTTACTGGCCTTAGTGACCTCAAATATTGGGAACCATCCAAAAGAGCCGAAATAGCTGAAGAATTCCCTGTGCTGAAGTTCATTGACTGTTTACCAGACACGTTGGGATCTCTTTCATCAGCGTCTCTTGACTCTTACGTCACAAACTATTCTAACACATCAGATGACTCTGAAGTTCCCTCCAACTCTTGCTTCCATTTTGGTTTTTGTTTTGCTGGCGAAGGTTGGGTGAACATGGGCGCTGTTGACCAGGGTCAGGAATACAAGAGGAGGAGCAGCAGATAGGAGGGAAGGGTGATGTGGCTGGGATACTGACAGCCACAGGAAGGTGTTATTACGCACATCTGAGCAAAAGAAGAGACAGGAAGAAAGCAGAAACAAGACATCAAGGAGGAGGGCAAGGGTGGAGCCATCTAGTGATGGGGCACATGGATGTAGAAGGTGGCCTCATCTGTGAGTGCGGCATGATTGTCCATGTACCCAGTAAGTGAGCCACCAAGACCACTTCAGCTGTGTCTGTGCCATCAAAGGAAAGAGGCAACGTGTAATGCTGTTTACTTTTAAAAATTTTATTATTTTTTAATTGAAGCAGAGTTTGATTTATAATGTTGTATTAGTTTCAGATGTACATCACAGTCATTCAGTT
>NW_011493258.1:6780-7861 GCF_000754665.1 Bison bison bison | reverse complement strand
TCCTCCAGGTTGGCTGAGTCTGTCAGGCTTGCATTTCAACTCGACTCCCGCTCTGTCCAGTCCTGTCTCCGCCCCCCCCTTCCTTTCAGAGGGCTTGATCCCTCCCAAACACGCCTCTGCCCCCCAACTCCATCTCAGCATCCGCTTCCGGGGAACCAAACCCGTGACAGAGGGTCACCTACACCTTGGATCATGGATTCCATCCTAGGGACCAGTAGGACTCCAGATGGCATTTTATTCTGGGGCTTTGTCCCATTTCCTTTAAACAGTTTCCAAAGTTTCCTCCGCTGACTGGGTTTTCTCTCCACTTGCTTTCAGAGATAATCCCAAACACAATTGACTCCTTGGTTAGGGCAACTCCCCCACTGGTCCTCAGCACGAATGTTTTTTCACTCCCTCTCACCCTGCCCTCTGCCCTTCCGCCTCAGACACCCTGCCCCCAACCCGAGTCCAGCCCCTGCTCCCATAAAGGACTCCTCTGCCCACTCCTGTCTGCTCTCTTCTTGGGCTGGTTCCTGATGGTTGTGGCTCTCTGCCAGGGTCAGTCATAAGGTGTCCCTCGGCACACAAAACCCCATCCTCTGCCAGACACTGGGGCTTTATTGTTGGCGTGGGGACAAGCCAAATCACTTGGCAAGGTCCACACCGGCCCTTAGTCACCGTCTCATCACTGTGGCCATTGCTGCTGCCTCTGTCTCCCCTCCTGGGCTCTCAGTCCTGGCGGTGTTTGCTGCCCGCTTCTTCTGGCACAGACGGGGCCAGCCTGGGAACCCCAGATGTCACCTCTTGAGGGCCCCTGGGAGGCCCAGCTCATCAGCCGGCAACTTCTCTGACCTTCTTGGCAGCCAACAGCAGAAGCCTAATTAGTGGCTCAGGATCTCCTCCCTCGCCCCCCTTTGCCTCCCCGCTTTCCCGGCGGCTCCTTTCCTCCACCAGGAGAGGGGTGGGGCTAACCTTTCCCTCCAGTCGAAGGTCACTGAGACTGGGTTTTTTTTTTAGACATTGCACTGCAAGGGTGTGAGAGGAGATATTTCCAGACTGTGCCCCCAGCTCCCACCCCTAGTCACAGCCAGTTGGATTG
>NW_011493258.1:5911-6680 GCF_000754665.1 Bison bison bison | reverse complement strand
GGCTCAAGCAGTGGACGTTTTGTGGTCCGGCTTGGTTTGTCCTAGTTAATAAGCGAGGCTGAGTTCATCTGAGGCTTATCCTGGGCTGGCCAGTGCCCTGGCGGGCAGCACAATGAAGCTTAATGACCAGCACTGCAGGACCGAGGCTGAGCCCCAAACAAGCCATGAGCGTTAGGCCCCCTGCAAGTCGACAGCTGTGATGGCTGCTGGTTACCAGGACACAGGGCCTGAGTGGAGGAGGAAATTATGATGGAGAAATAAGACCAGAATTCTCCTCCGTGGGCCTGGGAGAATGGAGCAAATCGAAAACACTGGGCTGGGCTAGGGTCAGACCAGGTTCCAGACACACAGCCAGGGGCCTGAAGAACAGGGAGGGGGCAACCAGGCCCAGAGGAAAAGAGGGATTTAAGCTCCTTAAGGGAGGGGGAGGATGTGACAGACATGGAGGAGCAGAGCCCCCTCTAGGAAGGATTTGCTGCCCATTCAGGCTCGGCCTCAGCAGCTGAGAACACCTCACCCAGAGGCCCCTCTCCTGGGAGACCCCCATCTGGTGGCTGAGCTGGTGTGGGGTGGGGCCATTATAAAGTGTTAGTTGCTCAGTTGTGTCCAACTCTTTGAGACCCCCCCCCGCCCCGGACTGTAGCCCACCAGGCTCCTCTGTCCATGGAATTTTCCAGGCAAAAATACTGGAGTGAGTTGCCATTTCCTTCTCCAGGGGATCTTTCCTACCCAGGGATTAAACCCAGGTCTCCTGCATTGCAGGCAGATT
>NW_011493258.1:3039-4953 GCF_000754665.1 Bison bison bison | reverse complement strand
CCACCTCACCCCGATGCTTAGAGTCAAATAGGGACAAGGAGAGAAAACAAGTGATGGGGGCTTTTGATCTCTTAGCCGATACAGGAACTTCATAGATGAATTGTTTGGGTTCCAGTTACTACCGCTGTGTAACAAACAACTCCCAACTTAGTGACATAACAAGCATTGTATTATGCTCGCAGATCTGGGGGTCAGAATTCAGACAGGGCTCAACTGGGTGGTTCTTTTGCTCCTTGTAGCATCTACTCAGGCTGCCCAGTGATGGGTCTAGGTGCTTTTCTCCCATGTCGGTTGCCTGGAGTATCTGCATCTGCCCCCCAGCAGGGCAGTTTTGGGGTGATTAACTTCCTATATGGCTACTGGCTTCCTCCATGGTGACAGTCGCCAGAGACTCAGGTGGGGAGCTGCATGGTTTTTTCTGATCCAGCCTGGACAGTCACACAATGTTACATGTTCCATACTCTAGCCACTGGAGGAGTCACAAGCCCACTCCAATTCAATGGGAGGGGACACAGACCCCACAATTCTTGGCGTGAGGAGTATCAGAGAATCTGGGGGCTATATTTTAAAACAGCTTCAGTTTCTGAACTTACACAACTCTCCATTTAGTGCCTTCCATTTTATGGCCTTGTCACCTCCAATATTTCTTTTGACTTTTGCAAACAACCTTCCGCCTGGGGTAATGTTATTGTACCCACTATGCTGATAAGGCAACCAAGAGTCTGAGAGATGACCTGATTTGTCTGCTTTTCTACAGCAAATAAACCATGAGATGAACCTTGAACCCACCTTCCTGGATAACAGATTTCAAAGATGTATGTCGTGCAGATAAGAAGTACAGAAAGTAGTTGTTCTTCAGAAGCCACGATTGCCTGTCACTTCCAAAATAACTGTTTTCACGTCTCTGGTGAGTTGTTTGGGAGACCTGACACAAGACTAAACTGAACCCATTCTTCGTGGAGAATCTCTTGAGCGGCTTCCTCTGGTTTTCCCTGTCTCACCTTTGAGTCCCAAACCAGTGGACTAACAATAAAATGCTAATTCATCTAATACAAACGTGGAGGATTGGAGAAACCGAGCTCAGCCAGATTGGCAGCTCACAGGGGAAATATTTGATCAGTGAGTAAAAATTCAAATTTGCACTATTTGCTGAAGGTGAAAAGTATATTAGGGAACGAATGTAATGGGGGTTAAGTAGGCCTGTAGGAGGCCTCTTGCAGGATCCCACCCCCAGAAACCCACAGCTTCTTGCTGACCTGAGTTATAAGTGAGAGCGGGCTGGGCACCTCCAAGCAAGACTATCCTCCTGGCAGGGGCCTGGGGCCATGGGGTGAGCCTGGCAAAGCGGGCAGACTGGTAGAGCTGGGCTTAACTGGTTCCGTCTCTGTGCACATGTATGCTGGGTGTGCTGTGCCCTCCCCCTGGTGGCTCCCCCAGCTCATCGGAGATTAGGGCTCCTGGCCTTCCTTTCCCACCACCACGGAAGCCGTCAGCTGCCTCTGCCTTCACTTAGCCCCTCGACAGTGCTCATTTTGTGCTATAACTTGTGTCATCCTGGATGGGCTTCAGGGGCTGCAGAGGTTAGAACAGAAATCAGGAAGAGAAAACAGGCCTGAATGTTTAGCTCCTTTCCTACGCATCCCCAGACTTGTCCCCCTCTCTCTGCAGGATCCTCCCCATGAGTCCAGAGAGAGAAAATGTGCTTCTGAACAGCCTGGACAAATCAGGAAACGGGCATGTATCTGGAGAACGTGCCAGTAATTCCACTAATGAGGTCCAAAGTGGAACTGGTGCTCTGGATTCTGTGGACGTGAAGCTATGGGGCTGAGTAACAGCTGGTTGCTGGCAAGCCACGGACAGAAGGGGGCTGAGCTGGAGGCTGCAGAGGACCACATCTGCCGCAGCTGATGGCTC
>NW_011493258.1:2074-2425 GCF_000754665.1 Bison bison bison | reverse complement strand
CTCACAAAGACTAATTTTCTTCACGTGACAGAGAATATAATGTCTGATGCTTTGGAGTATTATCTCCCGGAAGCTTTAGCCACCCAGTCAGATTTATTCACCTTTCTCCATTCCAGGTCCAAGATTTCTGGGGAAGGTTTTCACTGGCTCTGCTGGGCCAGGTGCCCAGCTCCAAGCCAATCACTTCTGTGAAGGGGCAGGGCTATGAGCGATTAATACGATTCTGTCTGTGAAAACCGAGTGAATGGGAAGGGGGCCACTTGTGGAGAAGGGGCAGATAATACATGAAGTGTCCATTCCAGAATGGTAGGGGCATTGGCCCAGGCTAGGGGTCGGGGGGCAGGTGTTCAA
>NW_011493258.1:0-557 GCF_000754665.1 Bison bison bison | reverse complement strand
AGTGATCCCCATTGTTAGAGAACTTAGGGATGGGAGGGCATTGCCAAAGTATGGAGTGACCTGTTTGAAGGCTCGCTAGTCACCCAGGGGCACAAGAGGGTCAAACTGAGGGCCAGGGGACAGGCTGGCCCAGGCCACCAGCAGACCTCTGGGGGACCCAGGGGGATCTCCCCTCTCCCAGACCTGAGACAGACTCCTGAATGCTTCTCTCTGCTTCATTTACACAAACAATCAAAAAGCCAACCCAGCCCAAATGAAATGCCCACATTTTATGGCTTGCAGTGTTTTAGTTCTAATTTGGCTTCATTTGGAAAAGAGGTTTTACTAAGTGGCATAAATTGAGCCTAACAAATTTTAAAACTAAAACAGCAGCACCCTAAATGTTTAAAACTGTAATTGGAGAGAGATAAAAAGTGAGTTGTCGGGGAGGGGTGGTGAGAGAGGCAGAAGAGGGGGGAGGGGAAGAAATTCAATTTCCGTTCTACTTGGCAGGAGGTTAATTTCCTGCTCCCCCTCCCCCTGGGCCCCAGCCCTGTCCCCTCCCCCACTTAGAGAAT
>NW_011493257.1:33190-33690 GCF_000754665.1 Bison bison bison | reverse complement strand
GATATAAAATCAACACACAGAAATCCCTTGCATTCCTATACACTAATAATGAGAAAATAGAAAGAGAAATTAAGGAAACAATTCCATTCACCATTGCAACGGAAAGAATAAAATAACTTAGGAATATATCTACCTAAAGAAACTAAAGACCTATATATAGAAAACTATAAAACACTGGTGAAAGAAATCAAAGAGGACACTAATAGATGGAGAAATACACCGTGTTCATGGATTGGAAGAATCAATATAAATAAAATGAGTATACTACCCAAAGCAATCTATAGATTCAATGCAATCCCTATCAAGCTACCAACGTTATTCTTCACAGAGCTATTTCACAAATTGTATGGAAATACATAAAACCTTGAATAGCCACAGGTATCTTGAGAAAGAAGAATGGAACTGGAGGAATCAACCTACCTGACTTCAGGCTCTACTACAAAGCCACAGTTATCAAGACAGTATGGTACTGGCACAAAGACAGAAATATTGATCAATGG
>NW_011493257.1:31210-31475 GCF_000754665.1 Bison bison bison | reverse complement strand
CAGCTAGGGCAACAGGAAATATAGTGCTCTAGAAGGGTATGGAAACCAGTATTGGCCAATATGTTCCAGTATTCTTGCCTAGAGACCGCCCCCCCCTCCCCCCGACAGAAGCCTGGAAGGCCACAGTCCACAGGGTCTCAAAGAGCTGGACACGACTGAAGCAACCTTATGCTATAGATGCTGGATATTTTTGCCTGTGGCAGCTCTGCTTCCATGAGAGCTGAGCATGAAGATGGCATGGCTGCTTGGCTTGTGAGGATCCTGG
>NW_011493257.1:28189-29600 GCF_000754665.1 Bison bison bison | reverse complement strand
GCCCTGATATGGGGATCAGACCCCTGCTTCAGTTCCCCCACCTGCTGAAGGCAGGTCCAGTCCTACTCACACTCTTATTTTCTCCCCATAGTTCCTTCGTCCTACCGAGTTTTGCGTGGTTCTGTATATTCTTTTCCACTAGGCAGGTACTCCTGTCCGCTCTCAGCTGGTGTTCTGCATGCACTTCTGTGTCTGAGGGTGTATTCCTGATGTATCCATGGAGAAACACGTACTCCACGTCCACCTACTCCTCCGCCCTCTTGTTCTCAAGAGTTTATATTTTAACATAATCCAACTTACATCCAAGTGGACTGTTACTTCTAGTCTGCATTTGTACCTCATTGCAGCAAAATTACAGTGAAACATCTGCTTTCCACCCACTGTGTTCATTTATTATAAACAATAACTTATGGCTGGTAGTACTGATATTCCTCTCAATATAGCAATTCCAAAATAAGATCTAGAGTTTAATTTTGAATGACACTTGAAGAGTAGTGTAATCTAAAGTGATTTTCTGTTAATACATAGGCTCTCATGTTAAAACCTTTATGCTTTTGGTAGATGTTAATTGTTCTGTTACTCTGGAATATTTATTCCTTTAATTTTATATAAATTTAAATTTTATGATGTTTCCTTCACCAAGATTATATAATCCTTTTTTATTATTGAAAAGAATCATAATTATGCACATGATTATATTCAAGGAGACAAGCAGCAATTAACTGTGGAAGATAGGCTGTTACTGTAAGAATTGTGTTCACACTGAATGGAGTTGGATTTTTCTTAAAATAAACCTTTAATAAGAAAATTCAGTTGGTACAGATTTTAAAGTCAAGCAGTTCAGGGAGACTGGTTTGTACTCTTCCCATAGTAGTTTTGCATTTTAATATTTATAGTTTTCTTTTACTCTAGTATGCTTTTAGCTCTTGCCTTATTAAAAATGGCTGCTTCAGCAAGTAAGAAATATTTGTGGAAAAAAATCTCACTCACTCTCTTTATTATTAAGAAAATTAGGCAATAATAACCATCTTACAGATTTTTTAAAACCTAAATGTGTTTGTTTTTATTTATAGCTTTTCTAAAATTAAAATTTTGTTTTCATTGTGATCCTTCAACATGCATTGAGCCAAAATTTCCCTTGGGTCTATTTTTTGGTACTGAATTGCACACAGAAGGAAGGGCTTTTACTGCTTTAAGTGGTGAGGCTTCATTTACTGCATTTCTTTTGCTGCTGTCACTGTTCAAAGGGTCCAATAAGACTTAGAGGTGGTTTTAACATATGTTTAAAATTGCAGATTTATTTGAGTTTAATTACTTTTCTTTGTATTTTTTAAAACTCAAGTATACACAAAGAATATAAAATATTACATTAGCTTCAGGTGTGGATCATAATGATTTGGCATTTATATAC
>NW_011493257.1:25468-25788 GCF_000754665.1 Bison bison bison | reverse complement strand
ATTATTGATATTTCTCCCAGCAGTCTCAATTCCAGCTTGTGCTTCATCCAGCCTGACATTTTGCATGATGTACTATGCATATAAGTTAAATAAGCACAGTGACAATATACAACCTTGATATACTCCTTTCCTGATTTGGGACCAGGCTGTTGTTCCATGTCCAGATCTAACTGTTGCTTCCTGAATTCATACAGATTTCTCAGGAGGTATGTCAGGTGGTCTGGTATTTCCATCACTTTAAGAATTTTCCACAGTTTCTTGTGATCCACACAGTCAAAGGCTTTGACATAATCAATAAAGCAGAAATAGATGATTTTCTG
>NW_011493257.1:24021-25368 GCF_000754665.1 Bison bison bison | reverse complement strand
ATGTATGAACCCATTTTGGTTCTGTTCACCTCGTTCATTTTGCAGAATTCACATAAAAGCCTTTTGCTGTCTGACATTTCATTTAGCATAATACTCTCTAGACCAGCAGTCCCCAAACATTTTGGCACTAGGGACTGGTTTCATGGAATACAATATTTCCATGAACTGAGGGAGGAAGAGTTTCAGGCTACATTGCAAGTGATGGGAAGTGATGGGCAGTGACAGATGAAGCTTTGCTTGCTCACCCACTGCTCTCCTCCTACTTTGCAGCCCGGTTTCTAACAGGGCATGGGCCAGAACCTGTCTGCATCCTGGGGGTTGGGAATACCTGCTGTAGATCCTGGAGGAGGTCATGGCAACCCAGCCCAGTATCCTTGCCTGGAGAATACCATGGACAGAGGAGCCTGGCGGGCCCTAGTTCATAGGGTCAAAAAGAGTTGGACATGATTAAAGCAACTTAGCACACACGCAGGCTCTAGGTCACACATTTTATTGCAGGTGTAGATTTCATTCTTATTTATGGCTCAGTAATGTTCCATTGTACATATGTGCTACATCTTCATTAATTCCTCTGTTTATGAACATTTAGGTTACTTCCACATTTTGGTTATGGTAAATAATGCTGCAGTGAACATTTGGGTGCATGTATATTTTTGAATTAGTGTTTCTATTGTCTTTGGATACTGTATTGCTCTCATCCTATTTGTGATGCCAATTGTCTCGCTGTTCACACTGTCCACACTGTTTGTTGAATGCAAGATAGGTAAAGTATGAGTTAAGAGGCTGGTAGGAGACTCGAGGGGCCTTAAGAACTGAAGATACGTTTATTCTCTTCTGACTGGCACTGCAGCCACAACACAGCCTCTCTACTGGATGACATACAGCCATAACAGCAGCCACACCGTAACCAAAACATAGTCATAACAGAGCTATAACATAGCATCATATAGTGTAATCATGATGCCGCTCCAATGTAGCCACAATGCAGCAACATCCAGGGCTTTCATGGTGAGGTTTATACAGGCATACTGCACAAAACAGCTCCTGACAAGGTGAGTACCTCATGACCAAGCAAATACTTTGTGATCAGGCGAGTTCCTTGTGATGCACATGCACAGTGTTTTAAGTGATCTCAGCTGTTGCATAAACATTATTTACAAAACATGGAGCAAGAGCGAGAAGCTGCTGAGATAGACTAACCATGCCATCTTGGCTAATTTGCTCTTTCTTTACAGATACATACCTAGGAAAGGAATTCCTAGAACTATTGTCATTCTGTGTTTAAAGTTTTGAGGAACCTCCACCATTTTCCATAGTTGTTGCACCAATTTACATTCTGACCAACAG
>NW_011493257.1:22698-23921 GCF_000754665.1 Bison bison bison | reverse complement strand
CCATGCAAAAGCTTATTAGTTTGCCATGGGTATTATGATAGGAATATATTAAATATTTAGATTGCTTTAGGTAGTCTGGGCATATTAATAAAATTAATTCTTCTAATTAATGAACATGTTATGACTTTTCATTTATTTATATCATCTAAACTTTCCTTCATCAATATCTTAATAATTTTCAGAGTACAAGTGTTTTACTGACTTAGTTAAATTTATTGTTAGATATTTATTTCTTTTTGATGAAATTATAAATGGGATATTTTTCTTCAATTCTCTTTTTCATAGCTTATTATTAGTTTAGATTAATTTTGTATCCTGTAACTTTGCTGAATTCATTTAGTAGCTGTACATATTTTGATGGAATGATTTCATTATTTTATCCTTTACTATTTTCTATACATAATATTATGGAGAAGGAAATAGCAAGCCACTCCAATATTCTTGCCTGGAGAATCCCATGAACAGAGGAACCTGTCAGGCTACAGTCCATAGGGTAATACAGAACTGGACACAACTGTAGCAACTTAGCCTGCACACATACATAATATCAAATCATCTGTAGATAGAGATTTTTATTTTTTCCTTTCCAATTTGGATGACTTTTATTTCTTTTCATTGCTTAATTGCTCTAGTTCAGTTCAGTTCAGTTCAGTCACTCATTTGTGTCTGACTCTTTGCAATCCCATGGACTGAGCCATGCAAGGCTTCCTTGTTCATCACTAAATCCTGGAGCTTACTCAAACTCATGTTCATCGAGTCAGTGATGCCATCCAACCATCTCATCCACTGTCATCCACTTCTCCTCTGGCCTTCAATCTTTCACAGCATCAGGGTCTTTTCCAATGAGTCTGTTCTTCCCATTAGGTAGTGAAAGTATTGGAGCTTCATGTTCAGTATCAGTCCTTGCAATGAATATTCATGACTGATTTCCTTTAGGATTGACTGGTTGGATCTTCTTGCAGTCCAAGGGATTCTCAAGAGTCCTCTCCAACATCACAGTTCAAAAGCATCAGTTTTTCAGCTCTCAGCTTTCTTTATAGTCCAACTCTCACATCTGTACATGATTACTGGAAAAACTATACCTTTAACTAGATGGACCTTTGTTGGCAAAGTAATGTCTCTGCTTTTTAATATGCTGTCTAGTTTGGTCATAACTTTTCTTCCAAGGAGCAAGTGTCTTTTAATTTCATGGTTGCAGTCACCATCTGCAGTGATTTTGGAGG